>NC_057809.1:412459258-412572482 GCF_018294505.1 Triticum aestivum | reverse complement strand
TGTACCGAAGGTTGTTCGGAGTCCCGGATGTGATCACGGACATGACGAGGAGTCTCGAAATGGTCGAGACGTAAAGATTGATATATTGGAAGCCTATGTTTGGACATCGGAAGTGTTCCGGGTGAAATCGGGATTTTACCGGGTTACCGGGAGGTTACCGGAACCCCCCGGGAGCCATATGGGCCATCATGGGCCTTAGTGGAAAGGAGAAAGGGGCAGCCCAAGGGGGCTGCGCGCCTCCCCCCTTCCCCTAGTCCTATTAGGACTAGGAGAGGTGGCCGGCCACCCCTCTCCCTCTTTCCCCCTTGGGAATCCTAGTTGGAATAGGATTGGAGGGGAGTCCTACTCCCGGTAGGAGTAGGACTCCTCCTGCGCCACCTCCTCCTGGCCGGCGCCTCCTCCCCCCCTTGGCTCCTTTATATACGGAGGCAGGGGCACCTCTAAACACACAAGTTGACACAAGTTGATCCTCGTGATCGATTCCTTAGCCGTGTGCGGTGCCCCCTACCACCATATTCCTCGATAATACTGTAGCGGAGTTTAGGCGAAGCCCTGCTGCTGTAGTTCATCAAGATCGTCACCACGCCGTCGTGCTGACGAAACTCTTCCCCGACACTTTGCTGGATCGGAGTCCGGGGATCGTCATCGAGCTGAACGTGTGCTCGAACTCGGAGGTGCCGTAGTTTCGGTGCTTGATCGGTTGGATCGTGAAGACGTACGACTACTTCCTCTACATCGTGTCATCGCTTCCGCAGTCGGTCTGCGTTGGGTACGTAGACAACACTCTCCTCTCGTTGCTATGCATCACATGATCCTGTGTGCGCGTAGGAAATTTTTTTGAAATTACTACGAAACCCAACAGCTAGTCCTTAAGATAGATGAAGGGTCGCCGCACTGCCCCTCTACCATGGCAACATGATGGGTGACATGGGGAGAGTTAATCTCTCTCAGATCGAGTTTATGCCCAATCTGGTCGTAATCCATAGCGACTCCCAGGGCGGCGAAGCGATCCAAGAGCTCATTTAGGGAAGAGAGCTCCATTGGATCTAGCTGCTCGGCGAATTCCGAGCTGACGTGAAGATTGCTTTCGATGACCCGAGAGGTCATCATTGGCGTAGCAGCCGAACGGGCGGTCATAAGGAAACCACCTAGCCTGAGAGTTTGGCCGACAACCAAAGCTCCCTTAGCAACAGTGCCGTCTTTAAAGACGGGATGTGGCATCCTTCTTGATGGCTACGGCACAGAGGAACTCTCAATGAAAGCACCAATGTCGGTGTCAAAACCGGCGGATCTTGGGTAGGGGGTCCCGAACTATGCGTCTAGGCGGATGGTAATAGGAGACGAGGGACACGATGTTTTACCCAGGTTCGGGCCCTCTTGATGGAGGTAAAACCCTACGCCCTGCTTGATTAATATTGATGATATGGGTAGTACAAGAGTAGATCTACCACGAGATCAAGGAGGCTAAACCCTAGAAGCTAGCCTATGGTATGATTGTTGTTTGCCCTATGGACTAAAACCCTCTGGTTTATATAGACACCGGAGAGGGCTAGGGTTACACAGAGTCGGTTACAATGGTAGGAGATCTACATATCCGTGTCACCAAGCTTGCCTTCCACGCCAAGGAAAGTCCCTTCCGGACATGGGACGAAGTCTTCAATCTTGTATCTTCATAGTCCAGGAGTCCGGCCGAAGGTATAGTCCGGCTATCCGGACACCCCCTAATCCAGGACTCCCTCACTATGCTTAAAAGCTGTCAAGGCTTCGGCGTCCGGACAATCGACGATTTGGTTCTTTTTAGTAAGAAACATGTTCCAAAGTTTTCGGGCTGACTCTCTGGGTTGTTGAGTTATATGACTCAAATCGTCCGCGTCCGGAGGTCGGACATAAGTCCCTTGAAAATTTGCCCGAAAAGCGTCTTCGAGCTCTTCCCAGCTTCCAATGGAGTTTTCGGGGAGGCTTTTAAGCCAGTGTCGAGCTGGCCCTTTGAGTTTGAGGGGTAAATACTTTATGGCGTGGAGATCATCTCCCCGAGCCATATGGATATGGAGGATATAGTCCTCAATCTAGACCCCAGGGTCTGTTGTTCCGTCGTATGCCTCTATGTTTACAGGTTTGAATCCCTCTAGAAATTCATGGTCCAGTACCTCATCGGTGAAACATAGTGTGCGGCACCCCTATATCTGGATGTACCGCGTTGTTCGGGTGTTTTTTGTGTTGCATCGTATGCTGGAGCACGCTTGCGTGGTCCATAGATGGATCTGGTTTCACCGTCCTTTTGATGCGAGCCCTTGCGTAGACTGCGTATTGGCTTATGTGCAGCGTTGCTTGCCGCTTTATGTTGGCCGTGAGGTCGTCTATCCGGCCAGATGGCTGTTTTAATTTTTGGTTGTGGGGGGTCTAAGGCCTCCTCGTCGAATTTAGGTAGCAACTTCCGCTTTGGGTAGCTCTTGGTGGGGTGATTGCCGCCGTACTTCGCTGCTGTATTGAGTACTTTGCTCCATCTGACTTGGAGTGTGTCTTGCGCAGCCTTGAGCCTTTGCTTCTGCTTTTTTAGACTCCTTGCAGTGGCAACAAGCCTTTGACGGGCATTCTGCTGCTCCGGGTGCCTGTCCGTTGTTATGTCGTCCGGACTATTATCTTTGATAGAATTGGTTTGTTCGGTTTGATTCTCCGTGTTGTCGTGGTCCGGCAATGGCTCGCCCTGCTCTAGCGCTGGGTCTGTATGATCGTTGTTTCTTCTGAGGCAGGATTTGGGGCGGCGCTTATGCCGCCGCTTTGACTGCTTCTCGAGGGGACAAGCCTTCGTAGCGTCCTTCCGTTCCTCATCGTCGTCTTCTTTTGGTGTGTCTACCATGTATACGTCACATGATGAGGTGGCTTTTCCAGTGCCCTATAGGCGCTGGTTCATGTTCGTCTCCTACATCATCGTCCATACCGTTGATGTTTTCGGAGTCGAAGTTGAGCATGTCGGTTAAATCGTCGACAATGGCTACCAAGTGGGTGGTGGGTGGGCATCGAATTTCTTCGTCGTCCGCATCCCAATCCTGCTAGCCATAATCCGGCCAAGGCTCTCCTGACAAAGAAAGAAACCTTAGTGAATTCAGAATGTCGCCAAAGGGCGAGTGCTGAAAGATATCCGCGGTGGTGAATTCCATGATCGGCGGCCAATCGAATTCGATTGGCAAGGGCGCGGATGGTTCGGAGTCCGGAAAAGAGTCCGGCTCCTTGGAGTTACGGGCTGCGCAGAGGTTTAGGCTAGTGTTCGGCTCGATCGCCGTTGAGACTACAGCCCCTGAGGCGGTGTCTAACCACCCGTTGTCGACTGCCGCAGTTGGCTCCGAGCTAAGGGTCAGAGCTGATGCGGGCGCAGCCTCTGGGGTACTGTTCGGCAGCAGAGCTAGTTCATGCCCATCGCGACAGTGCGGCGCGCCTGGCTGTGGCTCGAATCAGTCGAAGATCAAGTCTCCGCGGATGTCGGCCGTGTAGTTCAAACTTCCAAATCTAACCTGATGGCCAGGGGCGTAGCTTTCAATCTGCTCCAGATGGCCAAGCGAATTAGCCCGCAGTGCAAAGCCACCGAATACAAAGATTTGTCCGGGGAGAAAAGTCTCACCCTAGACTGCATCACTATCGATGATAGTAGGAGCCATCAAGCCTAACGGCGACGACACAGAGGAACTCTCGATGAAAGCACCAATGTCGATGTCAAAACCGGCGGATCTCGGGTAGGGGGTCCCGAACTATGCATCTAGGCTGGATGGTAACAGGAGGCAGGGGACACGATGTTTTACCCAGGTTCGGGCCCTCTTGATGGAGGTAAAACCCTACGTCCTGCTTGATTAATATTGATGATATGGGTAGTACAAGAGTAGATCTACCACGAGATCAGAGAGGCTAAACCCTAGAAGCTAGCCTATGGTATGATTGTATGTTATGGTTGTTGTCCTACGGACTAAAACCCTTCGGTTTATATAGACACCGGAGAGGGTTAGGGTTACACTAGGTCGGTTACAAAGGAGGAGATATCCATATCCGTATTGCCTAGCTTGCCTTCCACGCGAAGTAGAGTCCTACCCGGACATGAGACGAAGTCTTCAATCTTGTATCTTCATAGTCTAACAGTCTGGCCAATGGAGATAGTCCGGCTGTCCGGAGACCCCCTAATCCAGGTCTCCCTCAACTACCCTTCATCACACATTTGAAAACATATCGCATCACCAAGCAGTTTGCGCCTTCAAAGAGGGCGTTCGGTACAGAGAGCTTAACCTGAAGTTCGGTCGGACAGGAGATATGACTCTGGCCCGAATGATGGAGATAGCCACTCGGTACGCTAACGGGGAAGAGGAAGACCGACTCCGCAGTAGCAAGAACAAACTAGTCGCCCAGGACACCGGAGGAGGAAATTCCAGTTGAAAGCAGAAGCGCAAGGCCGAAACTGTGGGTCCTGCAGAAGCTGCAGTGGTAAACCAAGGGAAGTTCAAGGGGAAGCCCAAAGGGTCGTGGGTCCCCAAAAAAGTAAAACATCAAGCCGACAATGATGTTCTAGATTTGCCATGCCACATACACACCAAAACAGATGCAAAGCGAAACCTGATTTACCCCAAGCATACCACTCGACAATGCCGACTCTTAATTCAGAGCTTCCTAGAGGGTCAGCCTAGTGAGAAGGAAAAGGAATCTGATAAGGACAAGGACAAGGACAAGGAGGAGGAGGATGGTTACCCCAATGTCAATGCCACTTTAGTGTTTTTGCTGACATTGAGAGCAAAAGACGACTGAAAGTTATCAACAGAGAAGTAAACATGGTTGCTCCGGCAACGATGACGTATCTTAAGTGGTCAAAAACTCCCACTACATTCGACCAGACCAATAACCCAGTGCACATTGCTACCCCCGGGCGGCAAGCGCTAGTGGTCAACCCAGTCATTGGGGTCACCCGACTGACCAAGGTTTTGATGGATGGTGGTAGTGGCCTAAACATTCTGTATGCCGAGACCCTCTGAGGGATGGGCATCCCGATGTTCAAGCCCAGTGAAAACAACATGAGATTCCACGGAGTCATCCCGGGGAAGAAAGCCAATTCACTCGGCCAGATCACTCTTGATGTGGTTTTCGGTGATTCAGAGAATTACCATAAGGAAAAGTTGACTTTTGAGGTGGTGGATTTCCACAGTGCCTATCATGCTATTCTGGGCAGGACTGCATATGCTCGTTTTATGGCTCGACCATGTTACGTGTATCTCAAGTTGAAATTGCCTGGCCCTAGGAGCGTGATCACGGTCACAGGAAACCGAGAAAGGGCTAAAGAGTGCCTCCAGAAGGGCTCAAAGATTGCCAATGAGCAGATGATAGCTGTGGAAATGGAAGAGTATAAAAAAATGCAGATCCGAGTGATTTGTTGCGAGCTAAGAAGCCTGCTTCAGAGTCCGCATTTCAGTCGTTTAGTGAGACAAAACCTGTCCATGTTCACCCGACCGATCCCAATGCCGCTCTGACCCACATGTCAACGACACTCAACAACAAATAGGAAGAAGCGCTCATCCAGTTCCTCCGTGAGAACTGGGACATCTTTGCATGGAAACCATCTGACATGCCGGGTGTGCCCAGGGGACTGGCTGAGCACTGTTTGTGCGTCAACCCAAAAGTGAAACCTGTCAAAGAGCATCTTCATCGGTCCGCCGTGGAGAAGAGGAAGGCAAGTGGCGAAGAAGTGGCTCGGCATCTGGCAGCTGAGTTCATCCGCGAGATATACCACTCCGAGTGGCTCGTCAATGTTGTCATGATCCCCAAGAAAGATGATTCACTCTGTATGTGTATCGATTTCAAACACATCAATCTGGCCTGCCTGAAAGATCATTTCCCTCTCCCCCGCATCGACCAGATTGTTGACTCGACTGCGGGTGTGAGCGCTTGTCCTTTTTGGACGCATATTCCGGGTACCATCATATCCGACTGTATGGACCCTACGAAATAAAAACAACCTTCATCACCCCATTCGGGTGTTTTTCCTATGGTACCATGCCTTTTGGTCTCAAGAATGCTGGCGCCACTTTCATGCTATGATTTAGAAGTGCTTGCTCACTCAAACCAGTCGGAATGTGGAAGCATACATGGATGACATCATAGTCAAGTCACGCCAAGGTTCTGACCTGCTGACTGACCTCGCTTAAACCTTTGCAAAGTTAAGAAGATATGATATCAAGCTCAATCCGTCAAAGTGCACATTCGGAGTCCCGGGTGGAAAACTGCTTGGTTTTATTGTTTCCGAATGGGGGATCGACGCAAACCCAGAAAAGGTGGGAGCAATTCTCTGAATGAAAAGCCCTGTGGTGTGCACGACGTTCAGAAGCTTACTGGTTGTTTGGCCGCGTTGAGCCGGTTCATCTCTCATCTCGGTGAAAAGGCATTACCTATTTACTGACCGATGAAGAAGTCTGACAAGTTCGAGTGGACTCCTGAAGCTGAAGCAGTGTTTGTAGAGCTTAAAGCCCTGCTTTCCACCCAGTCGGTGCTTGCTGCCCCAATCAGCAAGGAGCCTCTACTTCTGTATATTGCAGCCACTAGACAAGTTGTCAGCACAGTGCTCACGGTCGAGCAGGAAGAAGAAGGCAAAGCTTACAAACTTCAACACCTAGTGTACTGTATTTCCCAAGTCTTGACTCCGTCCAAGCGGACATATCTGCATTATCAGAAGCTTGTTTACGGAATTTACTTGACCACGAAGAAAGTTGCACACTATTTCTCATACCACTCGGTTTTAGTCGTCAGCGACGCTCCATTATCAGAAATTCCGAACAACAGGGACACAACTGGTCGAGTGGCAAAGTGGGAGATTGGACTCATTCCATTGGATATCAAGTTTGAGGCAAAGAAAGCAATCAAGTCCCAAGCAATAGAAGATTTCCTCGCCGAGTGGATTGAACAGCAGCAACCGACTTAGATTCACTCGGAACATTGGACTATGTTCTTTGATGGATCCAAGATGCTGAATGGCTCTGGTGCTGGTGTGGTTTTGGTATCCCCAAGAGGCGATAAGCTCAGCTATGTCCTCCAGATTCACTTTGATTCTTCAAACAATGAAGCTGAGTATGAGGCACTTTTGTATGGGTTGCGTATGGCTATCTCACTCGGTGTCCGTCGCCTGATGGTCTACGGCGACTCAGACTTGGGGGTTAATCAAGTGATGAAGGAATGGGATATCAGGAGCCCAGCTATGACTAGTTATTGCAACACAGTTAGAAAGCTAGAGAAGAAGTTTGAAGGGTTGGAGCTCCACCACATACATCAGATCAAGAAGATGATTTGGCGAAGATAGGTTCCACTCGGAAACCTGTCCCCAGTAATGTGTTCTTGGAGTATCTCCATACCCTGTGTGTCCAAGAAGATCCCTTTACGGAAGAGCCCCCACAACCGATAAGTTCAACCAATCTGGCTGAAATTGAAGTCCCAGCTGTAGTCGACCTGATCATGGAAGTTTCGGTAATCAGACCGGACTGGACGATGAGGATGAAGATGAGGCCCGTCAGATCATCCGTTGATCCAAAGCCTTCATAGTGATATGTGGACAACTTTACAGAGAAAGTGTTACTGGAGTTGCTCAGCATTGCATCTCCCCAGAAGAAGGTCGACTGATCCTAAATGAGATCCACTCGGGGACCTGTGATCACCATGCGTCCTCTTGGACCATCGTAGCCAAAGCATACCGAGTAGGATTCTTCTGGACGCGTGCAAATGAGATGGCAAAAGATATAGTCGACAAGTGCGGAGGCTACCAGTTCTACTCAAACATGTCTCACAAGCCTGTGTCAGCTTTGTTTGTAGTTTGGGGGTTGGACATGGTCAGACCTTTCAAGACTGGCAGAAGTGGTTTCACTCATTTGCTTGTGACATTCGACAAATTCACCAAATGGATTGAAGATAAGCCTATCAAGAATCTTGATTCAAGCACCGCCATCAGTTTCATCTAAGAGCTGATATTCAGATATGGATTCCCTCACAGTATTATCATAGATAACGGCTCCAACTTTGATTCTGATGAGTTCAGAGTGTTTTGTGCTTACCAAGGCACTCGGGTCGATTACGCATCCGTTGCGTACCCGCAGTCGAATGGGCAAGCAGAAAGGGCGAACAGCTTGATCCTTCAATGGCTGAAACCCGACTGATGCATGATCTCAAACATGCTGCTGGAGCTTGGGTGACTGAATTGCCGTCTGTCTTATGGGGACTGAAAACAACTCCCAACCGGTTGACCAACCGAACTCCTTTCTTCATGGTGTATGGTGTTGAAGCCGTGCTGCCGAGTGACTTGCTGCACAATGCCTCCAGAGTGGAACTCTTCTCAGAAGCTGAAGCGGAACAGGCATGCCAAGATGCGGATGATCTCATGGAAGAAGAACGAGATATGGCTCTGATCCAGTCGACCATCTATCAACAAGACCTGCGTCGATTTCATGCCCGTAATGTCAGAGGTCGAGCATTCCAAGAAGGAGACCTTGTGCTTAGAGTGCACCAGAAACGACCTCACAAACTCGCTCCTGCCTGCGAAGGCCCTTTCATCATCACCAAGGTGCTCCACAACGGGGCGTATCACCTCTACAACGTAGCCAAGAAAGAATATGAGACACACTCGTGGAATGCGGAGATGCTCCACGTTTCTATACCTAAACACTCAGATCGACGAGTTGTAATAAGAATCCTTCAGTTTGCTTATCAAAGACAAGAGTTTTGCAGTACCTTAATGATTGTAACCCATCAAGCATATGTGTTCAAATACCCCCAATGGGTGGCTTAGTTGCGAACCCGATTCGCCTATGTTTCAAAAAACAATCTGAGTGAAGAGCAACTCTCTCACTTGGGAGCTTAGCTGCGAACCCGATTCGCCTAAGATACAAAACTACTCCGAGTGGAGATCAATCCTCCCACTCGAGGGCTTAGCTGCGATCCCATACTCGACTAAGTTACAAAACTACTCCGAGTGGAGAGCAACCCTCACACTCGGGGGCTTAGCTGCGACCTCGTACTCACCTAAGTTAAAAAAGTACTCCAAGTGGAGAGCAATCTTCCCACTTGGGGGCTTAGCTGCGATCCCATACTCACCTAAATTACAAAACTACTTGGAGTGGAGAGCAATCCTCCCACTCGGGCGCTTAGCTGCGATCCCGTCCTCGCCTAAGTTACAAAACTACTCAGAGTGGAGAGCAATCCTCCCACTCGAGGGCTTAGCTGCGATCCCGTACTCGCCTAAGTTACAAAACTACTCTGAGTGGAGAGCAATCCTCCCACTCGGGGGCTTAGCTACGATCCCATACTCGCCGAAGTTACAAAACTACTCCGAGTGGAGAGCAATCCTCCCACTCAGGGGCTTAGCTGCGATCCCATACTCACCGAAGTTACAAAACTACTCCGAGTGGAGAGCAATCCTCCCACTCGGGGGCTTAGCTGCAATCCCGTACTCGCCTAAGTTACAAAACTACTTTGAGTGGAGAGCCATCCTCCCACTCGGGGACTTAGCTGCGATCGGGTACTCACGTATGTTAAAAAACTACATCGTGTGGAGTGCTATCCTCCGACTGAGCGGATTGATTACACTCGGAGCTGCGCCACAAGTACAACGTCTGGTTGCACTCGGAGCTGCACCACAAGTACAACATCTCGTTGCACTCGGAGCTGCGCAACAAGTACAACGTCCAGTTGTACTTAGAGCTGTGCCACAAGTACAACGTCTGGTTGCACTCGGAACTGCGCCACAAGTACAACGTCCGGTTGCACTCAGAGCTATGCCACAAATAGAATGACTGGCTGCTATCAGAGCTGCATCACAAGTACAACGTCAACCCCGAGTGGGGAGCGATCCATTCACTCGGAGTTTTAGTTGTTATTCACAACTCACTCGAAGTCAAAAACTCAAAGGTGATGAAGACAAAGCAACCATATTCAGAGAAAAACCAAGTTCGGATAAATCCAGCAAGGTTCAGAACTATGAACAGAAGTACTCGGGCGTCAGGCCTGAAAGAGTTTAACGGTTACAAAATCACTCAGCATTCTAAGGCAAATAAAAGTGAGGCATCAAATTTGTTCACTCCTCAGGAGGACTAGCTGGCTCGACGAACTCGTCCAGGTCGATTCCATCGGCGATGGGAGTAGCAGCCTCGATGAAGGTCTCCATGAAGGACTGGAATTGAAGCCTCTTGGTATTGGAGACCTTGAGAGCCGCCATCTTCTCTTCTCTAACTTCTTTACAATGAATGCAGACCAGTGACAGAGCCATGTCAGCGCAGCACCGAGCAGAGGACTTCTTCCACTCCTGCACTCGACCAGGGATTTCATTGAGTCAAGTCATAAGAGACTCAAGGTCGTTTTGGAACGTCACTCTTGGCCAAAGTTCTGTGTCGACCCGTGACACCGCCACCTTTAGTCGTGCAAGATACTCCATCACGCTGGCGAGGCAAGATTCCAGTCTCAGCACGTTCATCGCAGCTTCGTCCTTGACATGGGAGTTAATGGGGTCCAGGCTCATCTCAATCCGCCCAGGCTCTTCCTCAAACTTTTCATAGAATTCTGCACACGCAGAAAAATAATGAGTCGACAGTCATATGAAGAGTTGGCAGTTGCAAATCAGTCGTACAAGGGAAAGTACCTTCAAGCATAAGGAACATCTTCTTGGCGAGTCCTCCCAGAGAAGCCTCCAGTTCGTCTCTCTTCCGAGTGAGATCCCCGACCTTGTCAGTCAGGGTCACCTTGTCCTTCTTCAGCTGCATGACTTATTTGTTGGCTTCATCAATGGCAGTCTTTAGTTTGTTGTTTTCCTCTTCCAACTTGCCGACTGAAGCCAGCTTCTTGTCAGCAAGTTCAGCCTTCTCCCGCGTCGTCTTTTGCACCGCTGCAAGGTCGAGGTCCTTCTGCTCCAAAGCCTGCTTCATTTTGTCTAAACAAATAACATTCTTCAGATGATCTTGGAGTTGTTTGTTTTCACTACACACATATGTTCGAGTAGAGTCACTCGGTTCAAAAGATGAAAGGAAAAGATCACAAGGCAAGCAGTCGACAAGTTATTACCTCCCATGGCAGCTGCTTCATCCTTAGCCTTTTGCAAGTTCTCCTTGGCCAGCTCCAGGCCAGCCGAGATTGAGATGGAACTGTTTCTTCTCCAATTCAGCAAGCTGAACCCCAAGTTCACAAGATTTCTACAATCAACAAGTAAGACATGTCAGTCAACAGGAACAAAGATCAATTGCTTATGAGCGATAAGATACAAGTTCAGGTCATTTCAGCAAAAGGAGTTCTAAGACTACTGCTGAATCAAACATTCAACAGTAGTCTCGGGGACTACACCCAGTGGGTGCACTTGGCGTGCCCCCACTGGTTCGACTTTCCACTCGACATGGTCTGTCGAGTCGGAGTACAAGAAAAGGCAACACTTATTCTTAGACCACCGCCGACTGCCCGCAATCGACCGCGGTCTCGGGGACTACACCCAGTGGGTGCACTCGGCGTGCCCCCACTGGTCTGGATCCCACTCGGCACGACCTGTCTGGACCGAGTGGAAGAACTATAAAGAGACATTTGACAAAGACCCCCGCCGAATCAAACATTCGACGACGGTCTCAGGGACTACACCCAGTGTGTGCACTCTGCGTGCCCCACCGATTCAAGGATAAACTCGATGCGACCTAGCTGACTCAAGTGGAAGAACTATTCAGCAAAAGTTAAAGCACCCGGTGGGTGAACGGATGCAAGGTGCAGACTCATGATAGATGCACATTAAATGTTTCAAAACGCTCATCCACGAACATCTTACGAATAATAAAGGAGCAGTTTTCAAGTACCATATCCTAACAGAGCAAACTTCAAGCTGAAAGACCAGTCGGAAATCAACTCACCTCGACATTGGTTGTCAAACTTGTCACACCCAATATGCGACACTATCCTAAAGGGACTCGAACGTCTCACCAAGGATAGAACCGCATATTGACACGCTTTTGCAAGGTGGATATCATCACATCGTACCGTTACATAATATTTGGGATACATACAAAAGGCAATCAATGCCATAAGAATACATCAATACATCATACACAGAACAACATCCGACTACGGATGAAACACAAATAGAAGCTCAAACGACATCCACCCTGCTAGCCCAGGCTGCCGACTAGGAACCTATCCCCTGAACGAAGAAGAAGCAGAAGAAGAACTCCAACACAAGCAAACGCCGCTCTCACGTTGTCGGTGTCAAAACCGGCGGATCTCGGGTAGGGGGTCCCGAACTGTGCCTCTAGGCCGGATGGTAACAGGAGGCAAGGGACACGAAGTTTTACCCAGGTTCGGGCCCTCTTGATGGAGGTAAAACCCTACGTCCTGCTTGATTAATATTGAAGATATGGGTGTTACAAGAGTAGATCTACCACGAGACCAGAGAGGCTAAAACCTAGAAGCTAGCCTACGGTATGATTGTATGTTGTGATTGTTTTCCTACGGACTAAAACCCTCCGGTTTATATAGACACCGGAGAGGGTTAGGGTTACACAAGGTCGGTTACAAAGGAGGAGATATCCATATACGTATTGCCTAGCTTGCCTTCCACACCAAGTAGAGTCCCATCCAGACACGAGACGAAGTCTTCAATCTTGTATCTTCATAGTCTAACAGTCCGACCAATGGAGATAGTCCGACTGTCCGGAGACCCCCTAATCCAGGACTCCCACAGTAGCCCCTGAACCAGGCTTCAATGACGATGAGTCCGGCGCGCAATTGTCTTCGGCATTGCAAGGCGGGTTCCTTCTCCGAATACATTATAGAAGAAGTTGAATACGAGGATAGTGTCCGACCCTGCAAAATAAGTCCCACATTTCACCGTAGAGAGAATAATGTTTTTTCGCAGATCAAATTTGCTGGCTTGTTTTGACAGCATGACGTTAAGTCATGGCCCGGTGATTATTTGAACCGTTTCTTTTAACCAGCCCCGCACATAACGCGAGGCAGTTTTTCGACATGTCTTGTCAAAGCAGAGATCATGTCCCCTTATTACGGGATTCTCATCAATACGGGCGTGGGTAACCCAACCGCGCCATCAATTGCGGTGCTTGGGGGATAAGCGAGTTTTACTAGGCAAGTGGGGACGTTTAATTTTGTCTGCCCATATAAAGGGATAAGGATTCACCTTTCTATCCACGCCTTCTTCCTCCTCTGCTCATCCGCTCCCGCATACTCAAGCTCTAGCGCCCAAGTCCTCACTTCCATCTCAACCTTCTCCAACCATGTCCGGAGCGGGAGGCAAGTGGATGGTCTCCTCCATCACGGAGGGAGACATCAAGAAACTAAGGAGAGCCGGATACCTGCACGACGACATCTCGCACCGGCTCCCAGATGAGGGACAACTCATCCCCACCCCCGAGCCCCATGAGAGGGTGGTATTCCTCACCCATTTCCTCCACGGACTAGGATTCCCTCTCCGTCCCTTCGTCCGGGGGCTCATGTTTTATTACGGCCTGGATTTCCATGATCTAGCCCCAAACTTCATCCTCAACATCTCGGCGTTTATCATCGTGTGCGAGGCCTTCCTCCGCATCAAGCCCCACTTCGGCTTATGGCTGAAGACCTTCAATGTCAAGCCGAAGGTAGTGAGCAGTCGCCAGGCGGAGTGCGGAGGCGCCATGGTGGGCAAGATGCCCAACATCACATGGCTCGAGGGCACCTTCGTGGACACCATAAAGGGGTGGCAATCGGGGTGGTTCTATATCACCGAGCCGCGCGACCCCGCATGGGTAGCGGCCCCGAGTTCCGATCCGGCATCCCCATGCGGCTCACCTCCTGGAAAGAGAGGGCCTGTCCTGGGGTAATTCAAAAGAGCTGACCGGACTCCAGTCATGTATTCAGAACATGGTGGATAAGAAGCTCAAGCTTGTCAACATAGTCCAGGTTATGCTCGTTCGCCGGATACTCCCGTGCCAACAACGGGAGTTTACCTTGTGGGAGTTCAATCCGGCGCAGCACCGAACTCTAAACAGGCTCTTCGACACGACTCATGAAGATGCCTGGAGGGTTCTGTTCAAGGGCGCCGCGGTCCCTCCCCCCATTACTGAGGATCGCGGATTCAGCGCGAAGCGCCACGGCAGTGCAGTAAGTTGTTTTACCTCTTACAGGACATTTGTTTTATATATATATATATATATATATATATATATATATATATATATATATTGGCTCTATGCGGGATCTAAACTCCCGTAATTTTGACAGGACTAGCAGAAGATGGTCGGACGGATCGACTGTCCGGCTCCCTTGCCCGAAGGCCCCGCAGACGCTCTTCTGACAAAGATGCTGACCCCGGCCCCCCTATAAGGTGCCGGAGAAGACCAAGAAGGCCAAGGGAGCTCGAAAGAGTTCCCGACGCCAGGCGTCGTCGGACTCACCGTCCGATGACTCTGCGGCGCACTTTTCCCCCGAAGACGAGGAAGAGGAAGAAGAGGCTCCCCCACCGACTGGGGGAGACAAGAAAAGGAAGGCCGCCCCAACTGGGGAGGCCGAAGGGTCCAAGAAGGGAAGGACGCTCCCTCCGGACAGCGCTACCGCCGCCGACGAAAGTGAAGACGAGTGGTTGCCCAGGGGCAAGCCCCAGGGGAGATCGTAAGTGTTTAGATACCAAAGTAACCCATAGGATTCCTTTGTCGCGTTGCTTTCCCTAACGCCGAACTCAATTGTGCAGGCCACCCTGAGCCAATATCGAGGTATCCTCGGACGGCTCCCTGGGTGCGTCGGACATGGATAGCGATCCAGTCCCGACAGCCACCTCCCCTCATCCAGCCGACGACACCGAGGTGCTGTCTCAAGAGGCACCGGATCGAGGGGGGACAGTCCCAGAGGCGCCGCAAGGCGACCTTCCGGACTCCGGGAGCCGAGGGGACGGGGTCCCCGAGATCTCCGAGTTCGGCCCTCAGTCGAACACCGCGCCGGACCCTCCAACGGATCCGAGCTCGGGCAGGCGGTCCCCTTCTAAGGAGGGTGAGACGCCTGTGCCGGTGGCCTCTGTCCATCTAGAGGCGCCGGACACTATGTTGGAAGCGCTTCGCAGCGCTTCCATCGAGGAGGAGCACCGCACTATCATGAGTGCGGTGATCCAGAAGGTTCAGTCCGCCAATAGCGGATTGACTAAAGCCTGTACTAGCCTTCTAACAGGCTTCGAGGTAAGTGTTTTAAAATGTAGTGGAAGTGTTACCGCATAGATAGTAGCCCCTGATGCTTTGTTCGGTGTTCTCAAAGAAAAGCCGAATAGATGATCAAATAATATCGCAGGAGTCTAATATAAAGTATGTCAATATGCATGTGCAGGCTTCGCTGCTGGCGTCCACCGCCCTAACTACGGAGGTCGCCGTACTGAAGGAGGCCCTCGATGGGTCCCAGAAGGAGCTCGGCCTTGCTAAGAGGCAGCTCGAGGAGAACAAGGGTAAGTGATACCCCGTCTGTAGATGAGAAAAAGGACGTGATTGCTAAATGACAGGATCATTGTATGTTTGCCAGGGGCCACGACCGAGGTGGTGACCCTGAAGCAAGCGCTATCCCAGGCCGAAGAAAAGGCGCCCCAGGAGCGCACCGAGCGAGAGAGGCGCGAGGCTCGGGTGGGCGAGGTGCAGCAAGAGCTCCACGCTCTCGTGACCAAGCACGAGGCGTTGGAGTTTGACTTGAAGACGAGAGAGTCTGAGCTTGTCGCGGTCCATGAGAGCGCGAAGAGTGCCAAGGCCGAGGCCCAGAAGGCCCTTCAGGAGATCGACGCGATGAAGAAGATAGCGGCAGGTAAGGCTTTCTATATGCAAAGCAAGCATACAATGGTGAATTACCGATTACTTACCCGAATCCGGAGCTCTTCAGGAGCATTCGCAGATTTGCCCCGCAGTGTGTCCGATGCCGCACTGTTCTACCAGGCCGAGGACGGAAGCTCGACGGAGAAGTTGTTCTGGTCTCAGTATGCTGAGGCCGAACACCCGGTGCCAATGAGCGACCAGCTGAAGCAGATGGCCGAGCTACATAAGGCGGCCGATCAGGCCATGAAGGGCTTCATAGTCCAGTTGTGGCCTGGCGACGCCCTTCCGAACAGCTTCTTCGGCCTGGTGAGGCGGCTTGTGGATGCCTGCCCATGGCTGGAGGTCGTCAAGTGATCCATCTGCATTGAAGGTGCACGCCGGGCCTTCGCTCGTGTGAAAACGCAGTGGGTCAAGCTAGACGCCGTGAATCTTATCAAGGAGGGGTCGCCGGAGGGCAAGGAGCACTGCCACCCCGAGATGTACTACAAGGGTGTTCTGTCGGGCGCCCGTCTTATTGCGGATGAGTGTTCACAAAATGTAATATTTGAATGAGACTTGCTCGTTTTTTATCCTGTGTAATGAAAACTTGTTTCATATGCGCTATGCAATGCTTGTGTGAATTTAAAATATTACCTTCTGTTTGGCTGTTTATCCAATCTGAGAGATGTCTAGTCCTCGGCTTCTGCCCCCATGCCGCTAGTGCTGGGGTGTTCGGGATAAACTTGAGCACTCTTGTTCCCATATTTGGGTCCTTCGAGGGAGGTGCTCAGTACAACGAACAAGGCAACCGGACTAATATTGCTTTATCACTCTCACTTAACCATAGAATTCTATAATTTTAAATTTCGGCGAAGCCCCTGGTGTTCGGAAGGCCGAATTCGGGGCGCGATACACGCTTGTAAGCCGGACGGAGCCGGTCCTTCGCCCTAAGCGGCATAAGTCTTTAGGGACTCGAAAAACCTCGCCAAACAGCGACCAGTCTCTCGCCTTATCATGACAGTCAGTTTTAGCTTTCTCTACTAAGGTGCTCGGCCCGGCAGAACCGGGGCACAATTGTAGTAGTTCTCCTAGCGCTACCTTAGCCGATGGAGCGGAACGTAAGGTACGAAAACATAGGAGCCGGGCAAACCCAACATTTGACCAAAGACATGATTCGGAGCTGATGCATATAATGGTATAAGTTCGGGGTGCCACACTTGTGAAAGTGTTCGGACTTTTCACACCATATTGTGGGTACGTAAGCCCCTGGTGCATTGGCCGTACCAGAGTGTACGGTTGCTAGGCGTCATTAATGAACACATAGATATGTATACATATAACAAAAATGCGATAATAGTCATAATGTCATGCATTGTATATTAAAAAATTGCATTAAAGCAGAGTGATACAGATAGTGTAATGAGCAAAAGAGTAGGACTATGTCCCTTCCAAGGGCGAGCTGAGGAATTATATGAAATCTGTAATCCACCTGGGAATTCCATAGTCGTCGGCCTCCTTGGTTGCTGTATCATGTGTTCGGCAATAGAGCTGCCGGACAGTGTTTCCAGAGATTGAAGTCCTGAAAAAAAATTAACCAAACGGGAAGCCCCTGGTGCGGTTTAGGCCGCGTGTTGGCGCGTGTCGTAGTTGTGCCTCCCCCTTCCCATCTGTGCCCATGGTATTTTTAATGCGTAATGATGTACGCATGGCACGAACAACGTCGTTGGGCTGGGATTGGGGTGGCCGTCGTATTGCTACGCGAGCTCAGATCGCGCCAGGCGGTCTATTTGCCGATTGCCCCGAGCGCGCTTGAAGGTGTTCGGGCTTTGAAACGCCGAACTGGTAGATTGCCTTGAGAGGCTGCTTCGTGCTTCTGCTGCGAGGGACGTGGTGTGCTCCTCTGTTCGGAGAGAGCGCTCTATGTTTCCATTGACTGTAATAACTCCGTGAGGTCTTGGCATCTTGAGCTTTGAGGTATGCATAATGTGGTATCGCATTGAATCTAGCGAATGCGGTTCGTCCGAGCAGTGCGTGATAACCACTGCGGGACGGGACTATATCGAAGATTAACTCTTTGCTTCGGAAGTTATCCAGGGATCCGAAGACCACTTCCAGTGTAATTGAGCCTGTGCAGTGGGCCTCTACGCCTGGAATGACGCCTTTAAAGGTCGTCTTTGTGGGTTTGATCCTTGAGGGGTCTATACCCATTTTACGCATTGTGTCCTGATAAAGCAGGTTCAGGCTAGTGCCGCCGTCCATGAGGACTCGAGTGAGGTGAAATCCGCCGATGATTGGGTCTAAGACCAGTGCGGCAAATCTGCCGTGACGGATACTAGTGGGGTGGTCCCTGCGATCAAAGGTGATCGGACAGGAGGACCAAGGGTTGAACTTCGGGGCGACTGGCTCCAGCGCATATACATCCCTGAGCGCACGCTTCCGCTCCCTCTTGGGGATGTGGGTTGCGTATATCATGTTCACCGTCCTCACTTGCGGGGGAAACCTCTTCTGTCCTCCAGTCTGCGTCTGCCGGGGTTCTTCCTCTTCTGTCCTCCATCGCTATGTGGCCCCTTGTCCTTGTTTTCAGTAATTAACTTGCTGGCCTGCTTGAACACCCAACAATCCATGTTGGTGTGATTGGCTGACTTGTCTGGGGTGCCGTGTATTTGACACGAGCGATCGAGTATATGGTCCAAGCTGGACGGACCCGGCGAACTTTGTTTGAATGGCTTTTTTCTGCTGACCGGGTTTAGAGCCTTTGAATCCGGCATTGACTGCCGTATCCTCAGTACTTTCGCCGTTAATGCGGCGCTTATGCTTGTTGCGACGTGACCTGCTGTTGCCGTCCTTGGTATCTGAGATACCATGGTTCTTTGATATGTTGTTATTGCGAGCCAACCAGCTGTCTTCTTCCGCACAAAATCGGGTCATGAGCGTCGTGAGGGCTGCCATAGATTTCGGCTTTTCCTGACCAAGGTGCCGGGCTAGCCACTCGTCTCGGATGTTGTGCTTGAAAGCCGTTAAGGCCTCCGCATCCAGACAGTCCATGATTTGGTTTTTCTTTGTAAGGAACCGAGTCCAGAATTGCCTGGCCGATTCTTCTGGCTGCTGAATTATGTGGCTCAAGTCATCGGCGTCTGGTGGTCGCACATAAGTGCCGTGAAAGTTGTCGAGGAATGCGGCTTCCAGATCTTCCCAACAGCTATTTGAGTCCGCTGGCAAGCTATTAAGCCAATGCCGTGCTGGTCCTTTGAGTTTTAGTGGGAGGTACTTGATGGCATGTAAGTCATCACCGCGGGCCATGTGGATGTGGAGGAGGAAGTCCTCAATCCATACCGCGGGATCTGTTGTGCCGTCATATGATTCAATGTTTACAGGTTTGAAACCTTCTGGGAATTGATGTTTCATTACTTGTTCTGTGAAGTATAAGGGGTGTGCGGCGCCTCTGTATTGGGCTATATCGCGACGCAGTTCGTATGGGTCCTGCCCCCTGTGTTCGGCCCAGCCGGATTTGGTTTTACTGTATCCGGCATGACGTTTACTGTCTCGTAGAGTGGTGCGCCCTCGTGATCCGTAGATCGACCTTGAATTCTTTGCTTTGTCCTCCAATATGTCTCGCAGGTCTGGCGTATCTCCCCATGCCTTTTTATTTGGATGGCGTTGGGGTGGAGGCTGAGCTTTCAGTATGAATGCCTCTCTATCTCGGCCACGAGGTGGCCGATCAGCCGTATCATACGCTTCTTCCTCCAGTTAGGGTAGTAACCTGCGCCTTGGGTAACTCTTGGAGGGACGCTCGAGTTTATATTCCTCAGCTGCGAGGACTTTAGTCCATTTGTCAGCTAGCAGATTTTGATCAGCTTGAAGCTGCTGCTGCTTTTTCTTCAGGCTATTTGCCGTGGGCATAAGCCTGCGCTTGAAGCGCCCTTGTTTGACGGGATCCTCTGGTACGACGAATTCATCGTCGCCGAGGCTTGCCTCGTCTTCGGAGGGGGGCATGTAATTGTCATCCTCGTCCTCTCCGCCAGCCGCTCTCTCAGGAGAGCTGGCTCCTTCATGCTCCTGATCTAACTCTTGCTGGAGGGGGTTTTCGTTGTCTTCGGCGCTATCCGGAGTGTTATTATCTCCTATGCCGGTATCACCACTTTTGCTTTGGCGGGACTTAGAGCGGCGCCGCTGACGTCGGCGCTTGGGTTGCTTCTTGGAGGGGTCATCCTCCGCTATCTCGTCGCCGTTGCCTTCATTGGGTGTATCCACCATGTATATGTCATACGATGAGGTGGCTTTCCAGTGCCCTATAGGTGCTGGTTCATGTTCGTCTCCTACATCGTCGTCCATACCGTCGATGTCTTCGGAGTCGAAGTCGAGCATGTCGGTTAAATCATCGATAGTGGCTACAAAGTGGGTGGTGGGTGGGCGTCGAATTTCTTCGTCGTCCGCATCCCAGTCCTGTTGGCCATGGTCCGGCCAGGGCTCTCCTGACAAACAGAGAGACCTTAGTGAATTCAGAATGTCACCGAAGGGCGGGTGCTGAAAGATATCCACAGCGGTGAATTCCATGATCGGCGCCCAGTCGGATTCGATTGGCAGGGGCGCGGATGGTTCGGGGTCCGGAGGAGAGTCCGGCATCTTGGAGTCATGGGCTACGCAGAGGATTATACTGGTGTTCGGCTCGATCGCCGCTGAGACTGCAACCCCTGAGGCGGTGTCTAGCCACCCGTCCTTGATTGGTGCAGCTGGCTCCGAGCTAAGGGTCGGAGCTGATGCGGGCGCGGCCTTTGGGGTACCGTCCGATGGCAGAGCTAGGTCATACCCATCGCGACAGTGCGGCACGTCCGGCTGTGGCTCGAATCCGTCGAAGATCAAGTCCCCACGGATGTTGGCTGTGTAATTCATACTTCCAAATCTGACCTGATGGCCAGGGGCATAGTTTTCAATCTTCTTCAGATGGCCAAGCGAATTAGCCCGCAGTGCAAAGCCGCCAAATACGAAGATCTGTCCGGGGTGAAAAGTCTCACCCTGGACCGCATCGCTATCGATGATAGTAGGAGCCATCAAGCCTAACGGCGACGACACAGAGGAACTCTCAATGAAAGCACCAATGTCGGTGTCAAAACTGGCGGATCTCGGGTAGGGGGTCCCGAACTGTGCGTCTAGGCCGGATGGTAACAGGAGGCAAGGGACACGAAGTTTTACCCAGGTTCGGGCCCTCTTGATGGAGGTAAAACCCTATGTCCTGCTTGATTAATATTGAAGATATGGGTGTTACAAGAGTAGATCTACCACGAGATCAAAGAGGCTAAACCCTAGAAGCTAGCCCACGGTATGATTGTATGTTGTGATTGTTGTCCTACGGATTAAAATCCTCCGGTTTATATAGACACCGGAGAGGGTTAAGGCTACACAAGGTCGGTTACAAAGGAGGAGATATCCATATCCGTATTGCCTAGCTTGCCTTCCACGCCAAGTAGAGTCCCATCCGGACACGAGATGAAGTCTTCAATCTTGTATCTTCATAGTCTAACAGTCCGGCCAATGGAGATAGTCCGGCTGTCCGAAGACCCCCTAATCCAGGACTCCCACACATGTCATGATCATCGCATTACCTGTACCTGCAACTGTTGGTGTAGTAATCTATGAGCCACGAGGACTTAGCAATCCCATTACCATGGGTAAAAACTAGCAAAGCTTAATGGGTATGGAAAGGATAAGTGATGAGGTTGGAGCAGCGACTAAGCAATGTATGGTGGCTAACTCACGAGTACAAGAGTAAGATGAGAAGCTACGCAAACGGTCGCCAACTAGTCTTTCCATAATAATAAAGCTTCTACCCGTTTGCTCACCATCGCGGTAATTTTGCAGAAAAGTCCCTGTGAATTTGATATTCAACCCGCCATCCTGTTTTAAGTGGCTAATCTCAGAAAATGTTTCATTTTTTTGCAAAAAGACCATGTAGTTGTGTATATTCAACGCGCGATTTATGCATATGGTTTTCCAAATCGGGTCAACGCAGTGGCTAGAGCGATTTGGGTTGGCGGCGGCGGCTGGAGCTTGCAGGTGGCGGATCCGTATGCGGCACGAGCTGGGGAGGCGGGTGACAAGGCGTGGGTCGCCGGTGATGACAAGCAAGGCGGAAAGCGCCCGAACCAGGATGGATCGAGGCCACGGCCTTGCACGCCTCTACCTCCTCTGCTGCCGAGCGCATGGCCCGCCTTCATCTCCTCCACCCCGCCGGCAAACCCAGCCATCGAAGCTTCCCCTCACGCACCTCTTCCCTGCTCGTCCTCCTCTTGGTTGGATTGGGCGCCGCTGGTGCGCTCGTTCACCTCCCATGGATGGAGCAGAAGGTGGCCGGGGCAACGCGAGCGAAGCAGAGTAGCACGGCATGAGTTAGCGGGCATGGGGGCGCGAAGCAGAGGCAAAGGCGGCGGCTAGCGACGGACTTGGCATGACGGCGGTGATCCGATCGGGTCAGAACGAGGCAGGGGTGATGTGGTGGAGGCCCGGCGGCGCGGCTTCCTGCGGGTGCCATGGCGTTGGGTCGGCTCCTGTACACATCCGAGACAGAGAGGGAAAGATGGTGGCGAGGTCGGACGGTTCACCGGGGCGGCAACGGTTGCCGAGACGACATGGCAGGGAGGCGGTGTCGCAGGGCTGCTGGTGGCGGGGACAAGAGGAAGGCGGCAACACTGTCGGCCGGTCGGGTGACACAAACCAGGCCACGGGTGGCGCGGCCACTCCGGCGAGTACGAATAAGGGCTTAACCACAAGTTGATCCATTCATCTCTACTCTTTTCTTACTTACCCTGGTCCTCATGCGCCGTGTTCTTCAGCTACAGAAATCGCTCATTCTCCATGTTATTGAGTCCATCTGAAGTTCAACACTTAGCTCTTGTGCTCTGCATTACCTGATATTTCATCTGATTGAGGGTAGTGGATTTGCCCTTCCTATAATCAGCGACACACGACTCCTCCTCCTAGCCCCGGATCTTTTGCCCTTTGCCACCTGCGATCGTGGTTTCGATGATCCACGACGCGATAGAGCTTGAGCGGGCTCCTCGAGAATATCGGTCTTGTGAAGGCTCGTCATGCTGCTGCCGAAGTTGAGGCTGAGGCCATCGACCGGCGCAAGATCGAGCAACAGAGGCTGAGGCCCACCGGGAGCTGGAGCAGATTCTTCATACGGTGGAGTTGAGCGACCCACTCATCGATCCTAGATGTGCTCAGGTGAAGCTAGGGATGCGATCCATCCTTCTCGGAGCGGATGAATCAACAGAGGATTCAACCGGTCCAACAAGTGAATTCAGGCTTGATTAATTAGCATTGGCATACGAGTGTCTTGTGCACATGTAGTTTAGCATTAAAGCTTCACTGATGCAGTATTTTACCCATATATCCATTTGCAATCAACATCCTTTTTTGCTTCAAATGGTCAAATGTTGCCTTAATATTGTAGGATACTGGTCTCGTGCTGCTTTGTGCTAGCTGTAGGATCCGATGTTTATCTGTTCTTTTGGTGATATAGGCCAAGGGAAATGACTACCGTTCCAAGGTCTCTGGTCTGGGAGCTTGTGAAGAAGAGCAAGTGCTTCTTGATCAAGCGGTTTGGCAACTGCAATGCCAAGGTCCAGTTTCGCAAGGACCAAACGACCTCTACAATGTCTGTTACTACAAGTTCTTAGGTCCGTAGCTCTTTACACTTGCACTGTTCTTGGCGGGCTCAAAGATATTTATTAGTTCCTCAGCAAGGCGCTAACTTGTTGTGGTCTGATGTGGTTTTTTAGGCTTAGCAAACAACAAGACCGTGGCGGTCCAGCCATCAGCGGGAGAGGAGAAGGCTGTTGTCCTATCCACGAGCAAGACCAAGAAGCAGGACACCCATGCCAAGCTGTTGCACAAGACTCTAATGCGCAAGCAGTTCCGCAAGATGGCAGGTCTGTCCAGAACCAGGTACTAACAGCACAAAAATTCTTACTTGAAAAGTTAGAATGCACATGTTATGCTTGGTTTCTATGCTGCAACTCATTTGTTTGTGCACCTGCTCTTATATACATTTAACTATTTTTCTGGATTGTACTATTAACATTTAAGAAGTTTTTCTGTCATTGGGGAATCTGTTTTGGTCTTTTTTAATTGGTAACCAAATGTATTGCTGTGATGAGCCGTAACAATAAGGATAACAACGGATCAATTGGTTATTCAATGAAATGCTTTTTACGCTTGGCATTTAGCTCAACCGATTAATAAAATTGTTTTTGTTGTATATTAGATTATTATGCAAACAAATTTCACGTTAGTGAGCACATATTAGATTACTTTCACCCGTTGCAACGCAAGAACATGGAGTTATTCTCGTGTTAAATTTTTGTCGGGGGTTGGGTGCGACATATGCCAAAGGATGACTTATCATGGTGGGGCCGAGTAGAACGTCGCCGGTGCCTGGAAACGGGATGAGGCGTAGACATGCACGCCGGCGAATCTTACCCAGCTTCAGGGCTCTCCGGGGAGATAACACCCCTACTGCTGCTCTGCGGGGTCTCCGCATGATCACTATGGCAAAGTGTTTACACGATCGCTCCTTGATCTGTTTCCTGGAGGTAGGAGAGGGCGAGGCTAGCTCTCTCCCTCCTATATGATCTGGTCTAAAGCTAATAGGTTCCAACCCTTTGCATGGGTGCCCTGGGGGGTTTATATAAGCCTACCCCAGGGGTACAATGGTAATCTGACTGGACACGGGCCCAGCCGTCAGTGTCTCCGACCTCCGTCTTCTCCGCCGACTGCTGGGGCCCGCCGACTGGTGGGCCCCGCCGACTAGCTAGGTACGGAGCCGATAGGCCGCGTCCTCCGCGGGCGGGTCTTGCCGGCTGCTGATCACTGTAGCTGTGCCTCTGATGACGCGGGCTTGGTCATGGAGTCGTGACAACAGCCCCGCCGCCTGGCGGACGATCACTATTGCCACTCTCCGTCACATCTGATTAATGGCGTGCGGGCCCGGGGGAGGATCTGGCCGACTCCCGGGAGCTGACTCCCAACGAGTCCGACCGGTGGCGCACTTGTTGTCTTTTAGGGTCCCGCTGGCTGGTGGGGCCCGCTGCCCCAAGGCCGTACAGACAAGCCGTCGTGGGCGCAAGATTCGGTCCACCGGTGCTGATGGCAGGGCTGGCATGGCAACAGTGCCACGCCGCACGGAGATCTCCACGAGTACGTTGTACTGTAGCCATGCCAGCCTCGGAAAAGGGGTGGGAGCAGTCTTCACTGTAGCCACTCCTCTGTCCTATCCCTCTTGATGAGGACATGGGGTTTTGCTAGAGTTGCGGGCCGACTCCCCAAAGCCGACTTCTCTGGAAGTCGCCAGTCAGGAGTCGGCTTATCCTGAAGTCGTCCCTGGGACTCGGCCGCGAGTGGGCAGTCGGCCGTCTTGCCGTCGTCTTCTCAGAAGGCGGCTTTTCGTCCTAGAGTCTTGAGGGGCACAGCCTGCCCCGATGTATTGAAAGGTTCTGGGGCTCGGGTTGACCTACCCGTGGCCCATTACTCCGACAATTTTCTAATGATGAGAATGAGCTAGCCAACATCGCTGAGCTGCTGAAATTGCGCAAATTTGGTGTAGTTATTCATGGTAGAAATTCCAAATTAAGTGGTATATTTTCCAGATTAAGAAACTGCATACACGCCTTCGTCAATGCATAATCGAACAGCCGTCAGGTGCTGATGAGTGGACTACTGAAGTAGGGGAAACACACTTAAGTTTGTTATCCACTATTTCTTCAGAAGATAAACATCAGTGGCATCATAAGTGGGCTTCCTCATTTAATTCAAGAGATCTATCAAATTGCAAAGATAACAAGAATGAACATGAAATATCTAAAAGCAGATGACCCGAGTATCCTCTACTACTTTGGTTTAGGTGCTATTTATCCTACTCTGTGTTGAAATATGTTTTTCTTCCATAGATGCAAAGCATCCAGGATGTGATAAATCATACACTATAGAATGGCAAGGAGACCTTCTGTGACTGGATAATGGCATTTATATGTGGTTCAAGTCTTTTCACGGTGCAGTTGAACAAGAGAATTCTATCAAAGATAAGTGCCCTTTCAATATTGACATTGTTCTTTCTTTAGTGTAGATGCATGATATCACATGATTAAACATGCCAATTTTTTAACTTGATTTAGTTGTCTATATTATGCTCTATGTGCTATTACCAACAAAAATAGTACACCATAATATAAAATGTTATTACATGGATGAAGGGAGATTTTTAGCCTGCAAAGCAGCAAATCTATGCCCGGTGTGGCAATAATGTGTTTGTACCAGTTAAGGGAGAATTTATTTTTCACACTTTAAGAAACATGTCCTGTTTCTTCCCCATCATTTAAGTGTGTGGCATTCTTCTTTGTTTATGTTGCTAATAGGATATATTTGATTATGATGATGTTTCATACTGCTCCTATGGAGTCCCTCTTTGGACTGTTGGACGTGTATATCCAACGAGACTACTTTTCCGATTGTTGGCTAAAGCTATCACTATGACTGGAAATTTCTTTTCAGTCAAGTAAATTTATATGCTCAACAGAAACCAACGACATGTCAAAACTTATCGGCAGTTTGCAATCTTTATTAGACTATGCCTAATCCAATGGTTAGACAATGTTGTTATAGTTAGGCAATATAGAAAACATAGTCATGATTTATGTAGATTGGGCAGTCCCTTCAAAATGCATTTTTCAATCTTGAGTGGACAATTATATGTTTTCTTATAGAAAATTGAATATATGTTTGATGAATTGACTGATTGTTTTTGTCCTATCAGATTAAACTTGGTCTTAATTTGAAGGTACAATTTAGGCTGCTGGTGCTGGTTTGTTTATTGTGCTCCATTCGTCCAAAAATACTTGTCATCAAAATGGATAAAAAGAGATGTATCTAGAACCAAAATACATCTAGATACATACCCTTTTATCCATTTTGATGACAAGTATTTCCGAACGAAGGGAGTACTAATTATGCTTTGTAGACAGAGACATGTTGTCTTCCTCATTCCTTAGTCGTTATGAGCTAGGCATAGATCCGTCACCCGGTTAATCCTGATTTGTTGCAACATATGTTTTCTCCACACAGGTCTAAACAATGCAACCTCTTCTTAGCCTGTGGAAATATGATTCAGATGGAGGTTGATGGACTAGAGCAATTAAAGGGATGTGATATTTTCTTCTCCCATTGCAACACATGGCCATATGTTCTAGTAATGATCAATAAGTGATCCTGAACTATTTATGTTCAAACATAACCCTATCGTGTTCTCTTCTCGAACGCACCCGAAAAGAGACTGTCACAGTTATGCAACACGGTTGGTGTATTCTAATTGAGTTTACTTCAAGTCCTCTACAACCGGATATTAACAACTTCCCATCTGCCACATAACCACGGGCACGACTCTCGAAAGTTTAAACCCTATAGGGGTGTCCCAACTTAGTCCATGACAAGCTCACGATCCGCGGAGACAATCCTCCATCGCGGGACCCTCTGATCAGACTCAGAATCCCGGTGCACAAGACATTTTGACAATGGTAAAGGAAATCCAGCAAGACCTCCCAATGTGCCGACACCCTGATAGTAGCCACGCGTATCTCATCTCAGGCCACGACAGATGAGCTAAGCGTACAGGTACCAAAATACCCCAAGTTACCAAGGGGTGGTCCCGCACGGTGCTCTAGTTTGGGACCAACACCATCAACATTGGCCCCCCTGTATGTAGAAAAGAATCATCGGGTTCATGAAGCCCTATGCCAATGAATTATTTAGTTCAAGTATTATTATGGCAAATGTTAAAACCAATGTTGGGCCTTGCTGGAAGAGTTTTATTCAAAGCAAACTATCAAGAGGGGCCCATAAACCCTCATCGTGTTAGGGCGCAAATCAAGGAAGATAACAACGGCATGACGGAAACTAGGGCGGCAAGAGTGGAACAAAACACCAGGAATAAGGCCGAGCCTTCCACCCTTTACAAAGTATATAGATGCATTAATCAAATAAGAGGTCTTGTGATATCCCATGATATCCATGTCCCAACATGGAACAACCTACAACTGCACCTGAAACTAGCAACACTATAAGAGGGGCTGAGCAAAGCGGTAACATAGCCAAACAACGGTTTGCTCGGATGGTGGAAAAGCTTAGAGGATATCATGGCAATTTGGGAGGCTTGATAAACAAGTGATAGGTAGCGGGACATAGCGATAGCATCGAGACAACTAGCAAAGCAAAGATAGTAGTGGTATCCACGATAACAGTCATCTTGCCTGAAATCCAGCTAGGAAGAAGAACGAGTCCATGAAGTAGTCGAACAATGTAGTCGAATGGATCCTCACAATCGCAATGTAACCAGAACTATCAAGGAGAAGCGCAACCGGAAAGAAGGAAACATCATGGTAAACAACCATCACGTAAACATGTCATGATGCATAATCAAGTATGATGCATGTTCGGTTTAAATAGCATGGCATGGCAAAGTGCAACAAACACTACTACAAATTAAGTGGAGCTCAATATGCAATGAGTTGCATATTGAAAAAACACCACATTTAATTATTTAGTTCTCTCCTGTTTATGTACCCATCAATATTAAATGTTGTTAAACATGGCAAGAGGTGAAACGTAATTAAACTAACTATTTAGGAAAGTTTAAGTGAGGCTGGGAACAACAAACAACAATTCCGGTAAATCCCCACATGTCATTTAGCAATTTAAAGCAAACACCAATTTTAACCATTTTAAAAGTTTTTATCGTGATGTGGATGACATATTACAGTTTTATGCAATTTTATGAAAAAGTTGACATGATCAAGATAAGAGCATTTGTCGCCATGACGAAATGAAAGGGTGCCACGACGACGACAGCGGGAATGGTGCAACGGTAACATTCCGATGATCCGGCAATTCGTGGAAATGCCGGTGCAAAAGAACAAGTGTGCGGATGTGCGAAACATGCTAGCGATGGTGGGGTGATCCCGGTTACCGGGTTCCCACATGTCAATGGCATGGAAAACGAGCAATGAGCAAGCGACGATTCGAATATGGTGCAAACATGGGCATCTCATGCAACACATCACATGCATACGGTCCCCGGGCGTCGTCTCGATGTTATACCTTTGAAGCGTGCATTATTGGAACGGATCAAGTTCGGAGCAGTGTAGAGGAAGTAGACGTTCTCGCGATGATAGTGGAAGTAGTGGTATAAGTTCGTTTCGGAGAGGTACTTAACGAATCCAAGGTTTCCGGGGGTGACGGTGGTGGAACTTGACGAATCCGAGTTCTTCGGAGGTCGTCACCGAACTTAGTCAAATACACGGCATGGGTAGTCGTTCACTCGACGGCCTTTGATGACAGTAGGCGTACACGTTTCGTAGACGTTCGAGTCACTGGTAAAGGAACTTGACGGTCCATGTTCTTAGGAGTCATCGAGTAGTCGTTTGCGTCGTAGTCGGGCTTGATGAAATACACCGGCTGTAGTGGTACACGGGTCGTAGATGTTCGGGTCATCGGAAGAGGTAATTGATGCATCACCGGGTGTAGTCATACATGAGGGTCTTGACAAATCCGAAGGGGTACTTGGCGTTTCGGATGCAGTCTCGTCGTTCCCGGTATGATGGTCTTGGTACGATCCAAAACAAAGCCTCACCAAAGGCCTCGACAGAAAGCTGAAGCAACAATCAGGGGCGCGACGGCTGTGTTCAGGACGACACGACTCGCCGGTGACGAGGAAGAAGCAGGGCCGAGCTCGTCGGGCGACGTGCGGGCCTTGACACCGAGGCGGCCATGGCTGGTGCTGAGGTGGAAGAGGCCATGGCGCGCTGGAGGCTTGGTTAACGTGAGGCAGGCGAGCGGGGGTGTAACGAGCTGCTCGTCCCCTGGCTCGGGCTCGAGTGCATGGGGAAGATGAGCGCGGAGCGACTCGGGGCTCCAGCGAGTGGGGCAGCCTGCCGGGGTCCTGGACGGCGACACGCGGGAGGAGCGAACGGAGATGGTGTTGGAGGCGCAGGGAACATGCAGACTGGCCGGTGCGAGCAGCAGCGAGCTCAGCGGGGCCTAGGCACAGACGAGGAGAAGGCGGTAGCGGAGTTGGCCGGAGGGCGCGGCGTAGCTGGAGGGCGGCATGGCGCGCGCGGGGCGGGGTCGGGCTAGGAGCACGGGAAGGAGGTGATCGGGACGAGGGCGCAACTGTTCTCTCTCGCTCTCTAGCGGCGCACATGAGGGAGGAAGGGATCGAGAGGGAGGTGGCGGCGCTACGGGAGGGAGAGGGAGACGAGTGAGGGAGAGATCAAGAGGAGGGAACGGGCTAGAGTTAGATAGGCAGGGGCCGGCTGGGCTGCGGGGGATGGTTAGGCCGGCCTGGAGGAAATGGGCTGGCCTCGCTGGGCTGCTCTATCTCTCTCCACTGCTATTAACTTTTCTTTAATCTATTTTCCAAGGATAAAATAGCAAGAAAAGCCCAGGGAGATAGTAGAGGAGTATGACAGATATGAGAATATCCCCATGACCATGGAATTATGCAGGATGTCAATAAATTGACTTGGCAATTTTTAATAGGTAGAAAAATAATTCAAGTTTGAATCTAATTCAAACTTGAGCCATTTTTGAACCCAACAAAATCAACCCCAAATGAGGTGAAATTTCACAGAGAGGTTGAGGATGTGGTGCACTAGCATCAGGAAAAGTATGAACATTTATATGTGAAAAAAATGTCACTTGCAAAGAATGGGTAAATTTGAAAGAAAGAAGCTAGTGACCGGGTTCAACTAGATGAGGGATTGGTGGAAAGAGAAATATGCAAGTGTGTTTTGGTTGATTTCATAAGAATGGAATATTTATTATAGCTCCCTAATAATATTGGGAGTATGTGTTCTAAAGAGAAATCACCATTGTCAATATCCCTCGATTTAAATGGAACGAAGACCAATACGGTTTATTTAGTTGAGTTTTAAAAAGGGGTGCAAGATGACATGATGCAATGCACATGATGTAATGATGAAAGCAACAAGAAAAACAAATCACACAACGAAACTCGGAAAACATGGATGGCATCTAGAGCGTCGGTCTTGGGGCATCACAATTCCCCTCCACTTACAAGAGACCTACGTGATAGCCTGGCTTATTAGGGATGATAGACTACTCATATCAATAAGGAATTCCTTCTTTTCCGGGAGCCCATTCGGACAGAACTCCAAAGTTAAGCGTGCTCAGCTTGGAGTAGTGTCAGGATGGGTGATCGACCGGGAAGTTGCTCCCGGGTGCGCACGAGTGAGGACAAAGTGCGCAGAAAAGACTAGTATTGATCTGTGGGGCCAGTCTAGATCCTACCAGGAGTAACGACCACCGGCGGGTGTGTCCGGGGCGTTACAAGTTGGTATCAGAGCCGACCCTCCCGGTTACATGGATGTTTGCGGACAGGTGCGCGGTCATGTTGTTCATGACGTTTGTGACCCGTCGTGGCACCCGTCATGGCACATGTACCGGACTGGATGCACAGACGTATGTGCCAAGAGGGAACGTTCCTGTGGCCCGACGAGGACGTCGGTTCCTCTGAGTGGGGGTGTATGTGATAGCCTGGCTTATTAGGGATGATAGACTACTCATATCAATAAGGAATTCCTTCTTTTCTGGGAGCCCATTCGGACAGAACTCCAAAGTTAAGCATGCTCAGCTTGGCGTAGTGTCAGGATGGGTGATCGACCGGGAAGTTGCTCCTGGGTGCACACGAGTGAGGACAAAGTGCACAGAAAAGACTAGTATTGATCTGTGGGGCCAGTCTAGATCCTACCAGGAGTAACGACCACCGACAGGTGTGTCCGGGGCGTTACAACCTCGTCCCGAGATCCAAGGATGGCACCGGGGAGAAACGGAAGAGGAAGTGGTAAACCAAAGTTACTTCTTTGACAAACGAGTGAAACCAGTGAACCTTGAGATGTTGAAAGCTTGAAAGAAGAATACAACAGAGTTGAACAAAATTGAGAGCACTCCAGTAGAAAAGAGAAACAAGGAACACCATGTGAACCTTGGAGGTTGCAAAGCTATGAATGACAAGCACAATGGACAAGAAGGAATTGAAACCACTCTGGTTGACCCGAGGTCAACAAGGAACAAGGAAGAACAAATTCGAAAAACACTACAGTTGAAAGAGATACAAGAATTGATAAGATGAAAAGAACTTGAGCAGAGGACACAACACTCCGCTTAAATGGATAAGCAAGGGAAAAAACATGATCTTGGCCAAACAAGATGATTGGTTGAAGAGAGCAACATAACAATGCCTCCGGAATGAACGAATAGAAGCTAGATCATTGGAATAAGAGAACGGAGAAGAAAATGACAACTTCTACCACAATTGAATTTGGAAAGCCTCCTTGCAAGAAGGTTAGAACGGAGTTGTTGGAAGATCAATACGAAAGGATATGATCCTCGTGGGCTTATGGAGACCTCTCAAAATTATGAGGTGACAACCAGCCACTACCAAAAGATTGATTAGCTGAGATGAACGAAGAGATGGAAAAAGTTCTTTCACCCCGAGAATAGGAGGAAACTTGGACATTGATAAACACCATAATAGCAACATTCCTTAGGGAAGGCTTTAAGTGAAATCTATACCAAGATAACACCAACGAAGAAATTGTTGGGTTGAAAATATCTCATGAACGAATAGAAAATAATGGGTTTAAAATATGTCACTCTTGAAAACTTGTGAATCATGAAACACGAAGGAAATTGTCAAGAATGACATAACACCACCTCGAAGGATAAGATAGAAAGAATTGCACTTGAATGCAAGATGAAGAATGCTTGAACTCCTCAAAACAAAACATGGGTTGAACACCATGTTTATTTTAGAGTATAGCTTGGCGGATCTTAACTTTGAGAGAAATCTTGAAGAACAATTGAAGAATGAAAGGAATCCTTGATGAACCACCATGTTGAGCCTTCGTGAGATCTTCGGTAATAAAAGAATGATCAAAAAGAAGTGAAGCATGAAAATAATAAGATTTAAGCCCTGCAATGATTAGATGGAGCTTTGAAATGATATAATTGAAACAATTTGGAGCTCCAGAAAAGAAAGATGAACAACTTGGAACCGGGAATTGATATGATGAACAACTCCAGAAAGAAAGATGAATCACTTGTAATCAAGAATTTACTCATCATGAACAATCTCCGGAAGAAAAGAATTGAATCGCCTCGAGGAAATAAGAATAAGATTTATTGTATGCTTATTATTCATCAAATTAAATTGATGACAAGCAATGGATTTGGCATACTACTTATTCCCGTTGAACGGATTAAGGTAGATATAGCGCAAACTTGAGAAAGTCTTGATGGAACCACTGGTGGGATTTGGAAACAACGAATGAATTGATCCGATAATGAAGGAAGATAAATCTTGAACGAACCACTGTAAGAATTGAAAATGAACGTAGCAAAGGCACAATTCGCCGGGAAGAATTAGGAAATGACCTAAGATACTTGAGGAAATTTAGAGACAAGAGAATGAAAACATCGCGAACTAATTAAAGAATGCTTGACAGATGCGTCGGGATAATTGGATAACGATAGCTGGAATGTGAGGACAAAGAATTCTTATGGAATGATGTTCTTCGGTGAAATGAAATAGAAAACAATTCATGACATACTCCGGAGGGGTAAGAAAAGAATTACTGACAAATGAAATAATTTTTGAGGATAACATGAAGCTAGAACCACGAATCTTTCAGAGAACATGCAAGATTTAGAGGAAAACTCTTCTTCGGTCTTCAAATGTTGAGAATAACAACGAGGAACACCACCGAAATTGTCGAGATACTCCGGGAGAATGAAAAAGCCAAGAGGTTGAGCCAACAATGAAAATAATTTGAAATCGATCTTGGAAAAGCATCTTACTAATGAAATCCATACTTACGTCATACTTCGAAAATAATTTGACAATAACTCTACAAAATTAGAAGAGTCAGGTAAGAGAGATTGTCATGACAGAAAAGAATTTGGCAAAGACCTGTGGGTTAGGGCCCACTCAAAGATACACCACTGAAATGGTTGCTTGGAAGAGAGATTGCACCGGTTGAATTAAATGTCTTGAATGAGATAAACCTTGAGATAGGTTGAACGGATCTTGAATGAAAAGACGAGCCTTCTGAGATATCTTCAGCACTCCATAACAAATGAATAGCGAGAGGTGAATGATTGAGAGGTGCACCAGCTTGGAAATCATTTGAAACAAGGAAAGGAATATTATCAACACCGAAAGCTTGAATTGAATCCACCGGAGAATTAAAAAACGAAGAATGATGAACTTGAAACTCCTGACCATCTTCCTGAGAATCACCGGATAAGAACATTGAAAGAAAAGAATGAAGAGACTTCACATCCATAAGATGGATACTTGATTATGAAATTTGAATCCTTGAAGAAAAGGGGTGGGAGGGCAGGAAAACAAAGACAACTTGGGACGGATGAAACAAACACCGTTGAGAAAACTTAGAATTGATCTCGCGAATGGGGAAACTGATAGGATCATCTTGACGAGAAGCAAACCGGTTGGAAACAAATTGACATGACAATCTCGATGATCAAGAAGGATTAGCATTCACATAGAAATATGAGAACACTGTTTAGAAAAGGTATGGAATCAACACTTGACAATGAAGCAACTCGAATACCACAATCAAAATAAAACAAAGGATTTGGCTTGCAGAATAAGCCGGAACAAACATATGATAGACCCGATATCGTATCATGTGTCTGTTGGAAAGATATCCTACACGATACTTGAATTCCCACCTAAGAACTCCCGAAACTTTCTAGTTATGCAATCTGGTGTTGGGGATACAGGGAGGCACAATATATATCACACAACTAACAAGCCCTATGCTCCACTGTATCCATCCATCGACACATAACCAAGAAAACTCCGGAAACCCTGTACCTCAACCTTCGAAAAGCATCCGATGTATGAGTTGTGGCAATACTCCCGAACTCCCGCCCCAGTACTGGGTGGCGTCAAGGTTATGTCACCACTAACTGGATATAAGTGATTTTCGATGTTGGTGAAACTCAGGTATACCGGAACTGCAATGAGAAAATTGTGACAACAACACCTCAGAGCTCAACTCCCCGGGACACTACCACAACCCCTAAATGACAGGAGGCACCAAGAACAATGTTCTCATCAAAAAATCATCGGAACAACTCCAAGATACCGCGTGATCCTAAATTTTTTTAGTGAAAATTGGGGAGAGGAATGTTAAAACATCTATGTCAGGAGTCCTCACCAGAGCAACGAAGGGGTTGAGGAGTAAAAAGAAATCCTACTCTCCGACAGATATATTCCTAAGACTCAAAAAGTTTTGTTCTAGACTCAACAACGCCAGCGATCAATCAAGGGGGGTCTTATGGTCGGTCGAGGCTCTGATACCAACTTGTCAAACTTGTCACGCCCAATATGTGACACTATCCTAAAGGGACTCGAAGGTCCCACCAAGGATAGAACCGCATATTGACACACTTTTGCAAGGTGGATATCATCACATCGTACCATTACATAATATTTGGGATACATACTGATATGTCTCCAATGTATCTATAATTTTTTATTGTTCCATGCTATTATATTATCTGTTTTGGATGTTTAATGGGCTTTAATGTGCACTTTTATATTATTTTTGGGACTAACCTATTAACCGGAGGCCCAGTGCCAGTTTCTGTTTTTTTGCCTATTTCAGTGTTTCGGAAAAAAGGAATATCAAAAGGAATCCAAATGGAATGAAACTTTCGCGAGGATCTTTCTTGGAACAAACGTCATCCAGGAGACTTTGAGTGGAAGTCAGAGATGCAACGAGGCGACCACGAGGTAGGCGGGCGCACCCAGGGGGTAGGCGCGCCCCACCCTCGTGGGCCCCTCTCGTAGCTCCACTGACGTACTTCTTTCACCTATATATACTTTTATAGCCTAAAACATCTAGGGGAGCCACGAAACCAGTTTTCCACCGTCGCAACCTTCTATACATGTGAGATCCCATCTGGGGACCTCTTTCGACGATCTGCCGGAGGGGGATTCGATCACGGAGGGCTTCTACATCAACACCATAGCCTCTCTGATGATGTGTGAGTAGTTTACCACAGACCTTCGGGTCCATAGTTATTAGCTATATGGCTTCTTCTCTCTCTTTGATTCTCAATACAAAGTTCTCCTCGATGTTCTTGGAGAGCTATTCGATGTAATATTCTTTTGCGGTGTGTTTGCCGAGATCCGATGAATTGTGGATTTATGATCAAGTTTATCTATGAACAATATTTGGTTCTTCTCTGAATTGTTATATGCATGATTTGATATATTTGCAAGTCTCTTCGAATTATCGGTTTAGTTTGGCCTACTAGATTGATTTTCTTGCAATGGGAGAATTGCTTAGCTTTGGGTTCAATCTTGTGGTGTCCTTTCCCAGTGACAGTAGGGGCAGCAAGGCACGTATTGTATTGTTGCCATCGAGGATAAAAATATTGGGTTTATATCATATTGTTTGAATTTATCCCTCTACATCATGTCATCTTGCCTAAAGCATTACTCTGTTCTTATGAACTTAATACTCTAGATGCATGCTGGATAGCGGTCAATGCGTGGAGTAATAGTAGTAGATGCAGAATTGTTTTGGTCTACTTAACACGGACGTGATGCCTATATTTCATAATCATGCCTAGATATTCTCATAACTATGCGCTTTTCTATCAATTGCTCAGCAGTAATTTGTTCACCCACCGTAATGCATGCTATCATGAGAGAAGCCACTAGTGAAACCTATGGGCCCCGGGTCTATTTTATATCATATAAGTTTCTGATCTACAATTCTAGTTTACTATTTATTTTATTTTGCAATCTTTACTTTTCAATCTATACAACAAAAATACCAAAAATATTTATCTTATTATCTTTATGAGATCTCACTTTTGCAAGTGGCCATGAAGGGATTGACAACTCCTTTATCGCGTTGGTTGCAAGGTTCTTGATTGTTTGTGCTAGAACTAGGTGACTTGCATGTAGTCTCCTACTGGATTGATACCTTGGTTCTCAAAAACTGAGGGAAATACTTATGCTACTTTGTTGCATCACCCTTTCCTCTTCAAGGGAAAACCAACGCATGCTCAAGAGGTAGAACATACAAAAGGCAATCAATGCCACAATAATACATCATACATAGAACAACATCCAACTACGGATGAAACACAAACAGAAGCTCAAACGACATCCACCCTGCTAGCCCAGGCTGCCGACTAGGAACCTATCCCCTGAATGAAGAAGCAGAAGAAGAACTCCAACACAAGCAAACACCACTCTCATGTCATGATCATCGCACTACCTGTAGCTGCAACTATTGGTGTAGTAATCTGTGAGCCACAAGGACTCATCAATCCTATTACCATGGGTAAAAGACTAGCAAAGCTTAATGGGTATGGAAAGGATAAGTGGTGAGGTTGCAGCAGTGACTAAGCAATGTATGGTGGCTAACTCATGAGTACAAGAGTAAGATGAGAAGCTACGCAAATGGCCGCCAACTAGTAATGATCAATACACTACTGGAATCAGCTCTTTGCCGTCTGCCATGGCGGACGGCAAGCAGACGGCAAACTGTCCGTCTGAACACGTGCCAGCAAAGGCCTTCTTTGTCGTCCGCTTCTTAGAAACGGATGGCAAAGGATAGTGCCGTTTGCCATCCGAGGCCAGCAGACGGCAAAGACAACGGACGGCGGTGGGGTGGGGTCAGAGCGGTTAGGGGGTTAACGGCGCTCTTTGTCGTCCGTTGGCGGACGGCAAAGAGTCAAAGCTCTTTGCTGTCCGCTGACAAACGGCAAAGAGCTCAGCTAGGCCAACATTGCGAAGCTTCCATGTGGCAGCTATGCCGTGTGCCAGCAGACAACAAAGATTCAAAGGTCTTGGCCGTACGCTGGCAGATGACATAGCTGACCAAATAGGCAGCCAGTGTTCCCAGTGTCTACAGGTAGTTGCCACGTGTCCTCTTTGCTGTCCGCTAGCGGACGGCAAAGAGGCTATATATCCCCTGTGTTTATTTATATCCATTTATTTTCATAGGAATTCACACACAAATATACATATATATATTTTTCACAAGCACAACAGACATATGATGTATCCAACACATAGCTCCATCCATGACAACATACATACATAAGAAACACAGTTCCATCCATACATTTTATAGTAATATCACAATGTTCATCCAACACATTGTTCGATGCATCCATATAACAAGTTCCACATTACTCTTCCATACAAACGAAAAGAAGAACAGGGAAACTGATACATCTCCAACGTATCTATAATTTTTGATTGTTCCATGCTATTATATTATCAACCTTCACTACAAAAAAATACACTTCCGTGATGATACGTGTTTGTCACAGTAGGTCGCGTTTTCTGTCATGCATGTACATCCATGACGATTTTATGACAGAATCAAGATAGTCATACATGTGCTGTCGTAGAAGTGTTCCATGGCATTACCAAAATTATCGTCACGGAAGTGTCCACTTCCATGACGATAAATCGCGCGTCACAGAAGTGCTTTCGTCAAGGGTGACCGACACGTGGCATCCATCGTAACGGAACACCGTTAAGCTATCGGGTCGGGTTTTGGATCTGATAACCCATTAACAGCCCCGACCAATGGGGATTTTCCACATGTAAAATCATCATTGGCTGGAGGAGACACATGTCAGGTCCGCGTTGGCACAGGTGTCACTCATCCAATGGGCGGGACGCGCCTATGATATGTTGACACGTGGACCAGCCCATCAACTTTAAATGGGCCGGCCCAACTGAAGGCCCACAAGATTTTGTGGACCATTATGGGCCGGCCCAGCTAAAGGCCCACGAGATTTTGCGAACCATAATGGGCTGGCCCAGCTAAAGGCCCACAAGATTTTGCGGGCCATAATGGACCGGCCCAGGTAAAGGCTCACAAGATTTTTGTGTGCCATAATGGGCCGGCCCAGGTAAAGGCCCACAAGATTCTTGCGGATCATAATGGGCCGGCCCAGCTAAAGGCCCATGAGATTTCGCTGACATTAATGGGCCGGCCCAGCTGTAGGCCCACAAGATTTTGAGGAACCTAGTAGGCCGGCCCATTCACTGGCTGCCATGTTTTGGGCCAAATGCCGGCCCATATTTGATCCGGTCCATTAATGGCCCGCCACGCTCCGGGCCTAATAGTGGCCCATATGAGATCCGGCCGGTTAAAAGCCTACCATGTTCTGGGCCAAATTACGGCCCAAATCAGGTCCGACCCTTTAAGAGGCTATGGGCTCAATTATGGCCCATATCAGATTCGCCCCATCAACTAGACACTATGCTTTTGGGCCCACTTGCTAAAGGCCCACTTAGTAATTCGGCCTGATATTAGTTTTGGCATGTTAAGGGCCCGTTTAACATTTCGGCCCTATATTAATTTTGGCCTGTTAAAAGCCTGTCATATAGTTGGGCCTAACTACGGCCCGGTTTGCATCCGGCCTGCTCGCAGCCGATATCTCATTGGGCCAAACAAGGACCGAGACAATTTTGGCCTGTTAAAAGCCCGTGATTTGATTCACGCAATCATGGGCCGAGGTTCATTTCGGGCTGCTGCCGGCCCATGAGCTGTTCGGCACGTTTCAGGCCCAACCTACATCATGATTGCATGATGGCCCAATTATGTACCATAATTTTAGGGTTTGGTCGGTTTACTGCGAAGACATGATATATATACAGTAAAATAACTGCAGCATCGTGAATAAAAAAAAACCTAGACTATACAATAAAGAAATTATGGCATATTACACCCACTAGGCATCAAAGTTCGCCATTATGATAATAAAGCACAAGCAGACAGCAGATTACATACACTGGGCATCAAAGATCGCCACCAGTGCAAATAAACACGCCGACAAAATAATATACAAAACTGACAGCACTTCAATAGAGTTCAAGAAAGGTTAGCCCTGCTGGGGAGCTGCAGCGCAAGCAGCTGAGCAAGATGATGAGACCGCGCTTGTTCAACACTTATATCTTCCTCACTCTGAAAGGTAAAACAAGCAGACAGATGTCAGGTTTTGCACATAAAAGTATCTGTGCTGACAATTCATCACATTTCTTACTGATGAATAAAGTGACACAGTTTGTAACATCCCAAATTTTCAATTTGTAATGTTATACATTAGGTCATCATGCATATCATCTTTTATTTTGCTTTTGGTTTTGATCCTAGAAAATCCTAAGCAACTCAAGGACCCACGGAGAATGATAGATCTAAAGAAGGCTAAGACCAGAATCAAGGAACTGGAGGAAGAACTCAAGGCTACACGTGAAGATTATGAAGAAGAATTTGAAGTATTGGTGGAGAAGAATGACGATCCGATCAAGAAGATTGGAATATTTATGGGAGGCCCGGCACCAGTAGATGAAGACGAGGAACCCAAGGAGATTAGCCCGGAAGACTACATCATCATTGACGGCACCGACTCGGAACAAGATAGTAGCAATGATGACTATGTTGATGAAGCAGGAGCAGATATCATGGAGTCTACAACCGTAAAATATTTCTAGTAGACCACCTCACCAGTAGTAGTAGTCCACCATGTAAATTTAGTAGTCCGAGCACTTTTGCGATAGTTAGATCAATTGTATGCCCTTGTTTGATTGATTAAAGTGAATTGTTTGCTTTTGCCTCATGTGCATATGGGTAGTGTTTTCTCTTTAGACCCCCTCTATTCTTATATCTCATCTTTTCTAAACCCTCAGATGCCTTCGAGACGTGACCCCGGCTTTGCCTTTCCGCCGGAGCTCACCCAGTTGATCCAGCAGCAAAACACCCTGATGCAGTTGCTAGTTCAGAATCAGAATCAGGGGAACAACAACAACCCACCACCACCACCTGTTGACCACTTAGCCCGTTTTCTTAGGCTGAATCCGCCGGTGTTTTCCAGTAGCACCGAGCCGATAGTAGCAGATGGTTGGCTCCGCAAGACAGCTAGGGAGTTGACCACAGCAGGATGCACAGATACGGAGAAGGTGCGCACATCAGTTAGAAGGACCCGCAGCATCCTGGTGGGAGAATTTCACAGCCACCTTCACAGTCGACACTGTCACATGGGACCAGTTTCAGCAGGCTTTTCGTACTGCCCATGTTTCGGCAGGAGCAATGGCCATGAAGAAATGTGAGTTCCGTAACTTGCGCCAAGGAGGACGGACAGTTGGCCAGTATGTGGAGGAGTTTAGTAAGCTAGCACGTTATGCCCTAGATGACGTTGCTACGGATGCAGCTAAGCAGGAGAAATTCCTGGAAGGATTGAATGATGAGTTGAGTATGCAGTTGATGGTAGCCACCTTCAACAACTACCAGGAGTTGGTAGATCGTGCTCTTATGATTGAAGGGAAGCAGCAGCAGATTGAGAACCGCAAGAGGAAGTATGGACAAGGAAAGTATAATTCAGGAGCTCAGCAGAAACCTTGTTTTACCCCTAGACCGGGAGGACATTTTCAGCATACCCATGGAGTAGGTAGCTCGCACAATCACAACGGCACCAAGAATGGTAATGGGAATGGAGGAAGCAATGGCCATAACCGCAGCACCCCATCTACCCCAGCCAAGAAGGACTTGAGCCACGTCACTTGCTATAAGTGTTCGAAGCCAGGACATTATGCAAATGAATGTCCTGAAGGCCAAAACGGCAATGGAAATTCTGGAAAGAAGCCGAACCCTTTCAACAGGGGACAGGTGAACCACGTTAATGTGGAGGAGGTTGAAGCTCAGCTCGATGCAGTAATAGGTAAGTTTTTGGTTAAGTCATTTACTGCACTCATTCTTTTTGATACTGGTGCATCGCATTCATACATCTCAAGGGGATTTGTGGATAAGTATAACCTACCAACCCAAGCCCTTAGGTCACCCATGTTAGTAACCTCACCAGGAGCAGAGTATGTGGCAAGTCTATGGTGTGATCGGTTACCATTAAGGATTGGTAACTATGTTTTTCCCTCAGACCTAATAGTATTGGAATCACAAGGATTGGATGTGATATTAGGCATGGATTGGTTATCAAAGTATGAAGGGAATATTGAGTGTGCTAGTAAGTCAATTTTGCTTACCACACCAGAAGGAAGAAGGATCAAGTATGTATCCCGGCATGTGCCAAAGAGGACACAAGTAAATTCCTTATCAGGAGTTGTGCAGGAGGAAGTACCAGTGGTAAAGGATTTTCCTGATGTATTTCCCGAAGAGTTGCCAGGCATGCCACCGGATAGAGACATTGAGTTTTTGATTGAGCTTTTACCAGGCACTGGGCCAATATCAAAGCGACCATATAGGATGCCAGCAAAGGATTTGGTGGAAATTAAGAAGCAGATTAAGGAGTTACTGGATAAGGGATATATTCGCCCAAGTTCTTCGCCTTGGGGATCACCAGTACTTCTAGTGGAGAAGAAGGATGGATCGTTAAGAATAGTTGTTGATTATCGAGGATTGAACGAAGTAACAATCAAGAACAAGTACCCGCTACCAATGATCAATGATCTGTTTGATCGATTGCAAGGAGCTAAAGTATTTTCCAAGATCGATTTGCGATCAGGATACCACCAGTTGAAGATCCGAGAGCAGGACATACCTAAGACAGCATTCACCACAAGATATGGACTGTATGAGTATACCGTTATGTCATTTGGTTTGACTAACGCGCCTGCCTATTTTATGAACATGACGAACAAAGTTTTTATGGAGTTTTTGGATAAGTTCGTCATAGTGTTCATTGATGATATCCTGGTATATTCAAAGAATGAAGAGGAGCATAAGGAGCATTTGCGTTTGGTACTTGGAAAGCTCAGAGAACATCAATTATATGCCAAGTTCAGCAAATGTGAGTTTTGGTTGAAGGAAGTAGGATTCCTCGGACACGTTATATCCGGAGAAGGTATAGCAGTGGATCCCGCTAAAGTTGAAACCGTGACCAAGTGGGAAGCACCAACAACAGTTGGAGAGATCCGTAGTTTTCTTGGACTCGCAGGATACTACCGGAGGTTTATTGAATTTTTTTCAAAGATTTCGAAGCCTATGACGGAGTTGCTGAAGAAGGATACCAAGTTCAAATGGACTGAGGAGTGTGAGGCTAGTTTCCAGGAGTTGAAGAAACGCTTGGTTACCTCACCAGTGTTGATTTTGCTAGATCAAACCTAGGATTATGAGGTGTATTGCGACGCTTCACGTCGAGGACTTGGAGCAGTGCTTATGCAGGAAGGGAGAGTTGTTTCATATGCCTCAAGACAGCTGAAGCCCCATGAATTGAATTATGCCACGCATGATTTGGAGTTAGCAGCCGTAGTGCATGCATTGAAGACATGGAGACATTTCCTCATTGGAAACCATTGTGAGGTGTACACGGATCACAAGAGATTGAAGTACATTTTCACACAGAAGGAGTTGAATCTCAGACAAAGGAGATGGTTGGAGCTCATCAAGGATTATGATATGAAATTGCATTATCATCCCGGGAAGGCTAATGTAGTAGCTAACACATTGAGCCGTAAGAGTCATGTCAATACACTAATGATGGGAGAAATACCCAAGGAGTTAGCAGAAAATCTTCGTGAACTATGTGTGGAAATAGTTTCGAGAGGCTATGTAGCAGCGCTAGAAATTCAGTCAACCTTGATGGATAGAATCAGGGAAGCTCGGAAAACTAACAAAGAGATTGCCGCTATAAAGGAGAAACTGAGCAAAGGAAAAGCTAAAGGATTTCGGGAGGATGAGCACGACACCCTATGGTTTGAAGACCGTGTTTATGTACCCAATGACCCGGAGATCAGAAAGTTGATTCTGCAAGAGGCACATGATTCACCGTATTCGATTCACCCAGGAAATACCAAGATGTATTTGGATTTGAAGGATATTTTCTGGTGGACCGGAATGAAGAAGGATATTGCGGAGTATGTAGCAGTTTGTGACATATGTCAGAGAGTAAAGGCAGAGCATCAGAAGCCAGCAGGATTGTTGCAACCATTGCCGATACCCGAATGGAAGTGGGATAAGCTAGGCATGGATTTTATCACGGGATTACCAAGGACTCGTTCAGGCTATGACTCGATTTGGGTTGTAGTCGATCGATTGACGAAGGTAGCACATTTCATCCCAGTAAAGACCACTTACACCAGTGCTAAGTTGGCAAAGATATACATGACCAGGATCGTATGTTTGCATGGAGTTCCGAGGAGCATCGTATCAGATAGAGGAACCCAGTTTACCTCAAAGTTCTGGAAGCAGTTGCATGAGACTTTGGGTACTAGGCTAGAATTTAGTACAACTTTTCATCCGCAGACATATGGACAGACCGAGAGAGTCAATCAGATTTTGGAGGATATGCTGAGAGCTTGTGCGCTAGATTATGGATCTAGTTGGGACGATAATTTGCCATATGCAGAGTTCTCTTATAATAATAGCTATCAGACCAGTTTGAAGATGGCACCTTTCGAAGCTTTGTACGGAAGGAGGTGCAGGACACCGTTGTCATGGGACGAAGTTGGAGACCGCCAGTTGTTTGGACCAGATCTGATTAAGGAGTCTGAACAGAAGGTGAAGTTGATTCGCGATAGGCTCAAGGTAGCCCAGACCAGGCAGAAGAGTTACGCAGATTCTAGACGCAAGGAGACAGTTTACGAAGTTGGAGACAGAGCTTATCTTCGAGTATCCCCACTTCGAGGGATTAAGTGCTTTGGAGTTAAAGGGAAGTTAGCGCCACAATTTGTAGGGCCATATCGAGTTTTGGAGCGTATGGGAGAAGTGGCTTACAAGTTGGAATTGCCAGAAGGATTGACAGGAGTTCATGATGTGTTCCACGTTTCTCAGTTGAAGAAGTGTCACGCGGAGATGGCTGACATACCTTTGAGAGACACAGTGCCATTGGAAGCAATTCAGTTGGATAACAATTTGACCTATGAGGAGAAACCAGTCAAGATTCTCGAGTTTGCCAGCCGAGTTACTCGCAGCAAGGTTATCAAGTTTTGCAAAGTTCAGTGGAGCCACCACACGGAGGATGAAGCCGCTTGGGAGCGAGAGGAAGATTTGCTCAAATACCACCCTCACCTATTTTCTAGCCAACCCGAATCTCGAGGGCGAGATTCATCTTAAGGGGGGTAGGTTTGTAACATCCCAAATTTTCAATTTGGAATGTTATACATTAGGTCATCATGCATATCATGTTTTATTTTGCTTTTGGTTTTGATCCTAGAAAATCCTAAGCAACTCAAGGACCCACGGAGGGAGTTGGGGATTTCATTATTTACATATTTGAGTTTTCTCAAATTATGTAAACAGGATCATTTGATTTTATTTATTTTATCATTAATTATTTCTATTACAAAAATATGAGAGAGGGAATAAAATGACTTTCCCAAAATATAGAAATATTGAGGATTTAATAAAAAAAATCAAATAAGATTTATTTCGGAGTTTTTCGGTATTTTTATTTGAATTTAGGAAAAATGCGCATTTTTAAATTTGTAGTTTGGGCCCAGATAAATGTTCACTTTATCGGGCTTGATTTTAGAAACCCGCGAAAATTTATTTCGTGATTTTTGGAGTCCGTTTAGTATTTCTTTTTATTTTTCTTCCGAGCGGAATTATTAAAAAAAACGCGGAACCGACTTTGGGCCGTACTCGGCCAGTACACCGCCGGCCGAGGCTTTATAAGACGCCGCCCCGGGGCCCGAAAGCCCAGCCGCCTAGCCACCCTAACCCTAACCCTAGAGAGCCGCCGCCGCCGCCCCGCCGCCGCCAGCCGCCGCCGCCGCCCCGCCGCCGACTCGCCGGAGTTGCACGCCGCCCGAGGTTCGCCGCCGCCTCGACTTCCGTGCCGTTTAAAAAAAATTCTGTTCGTCATTTTTCTTTTTCGTCGGATTTTTCGCGGTTATTTTCTGATCGCGATTTCTGATCCGATTTTCGTTTTAGTATAACTTTTCGCTCGTTTATCGGAATCAGGCGAATCAAGCGCCTGGAGTTTCGTCTCGAAACCCTCTTTCCGAATAACCAACTTAAACAAGTTTTTGCTACTGTAAAATTTTCCTTAGATCCAGATTACTAGAACGAAGTTGTTTTCTTTCGCTGTTTGATTTCTTTTGCTTCGTTCGATTTGATTCTTTTTGCAAACCAGGGTTCTTAAGTTGAACTTTCTGGTTAGATCTTCTATTTGAGTTTTACTTGTGCATTAGATGAGTACTTATTGTATGCTTGTTTGTTTGTCTGCGATAGAATACCCGGAGTGCGCCGCCTATTACTTCGAATCTCTAGGTTTCGCGGATCATCAGCAAGGCAAGTAACACTTTGATCATACCTTTTTCTACAACCCAGTTTTATTGCATTAGATCAATCCTCACACATTGCATGATTAGGATCTAATTAAATCGTGGGATGGGAAGTAGATGAGGTAGTACCTATTACCTGTTTATTATCAAACCTTTGGGAGTTACTTCTACGTTTGCTTATTATGCCATGCTATGCTAGTAGACGTGGATTGGGTGAGTGATATCCATGACAGATGTGAGATTGTTAATTAATGGTTTATCTAAGGTGGCAACCTAAACACACATCTGTGTGGATTGAGGCACCTGGGTATTCCAGGACTTGCCTGTTTTTCTTTTGGACCGCCACCCAGGCTCAAAGGGATCATGAGATTATTCATACTAGAAACTTCCGTGTGCAGCCACAAGCCATTATGGGCTCTGGCATAGTTGACTAAGTTGTGCGAACTCTTACAGTGGTAGACTAGCAGATGTAGGGGATGTAGGTGGTATGGTCTACCCGATCGTAAGGTGCTAGTGCTTCTGAAAGACTATGTCTCGGTCATCCGTTTCTCAAACACCATGTAGTGCGAGAAATCCAACGAAGGCGATCGAGTCTTGTGGGGAAAAGTGCGCAAACCTCTGCAGAGTGTAATAAACTAATCATGGTTAGCCGTGTCCCCGGTTATGGAAATCTTGAGTATCTAGTACCTGGATTATCATGTGAATCTCAACATGTTACTCTAAATTTAATTTTGTTGGGTTTTAAAGATGTTATTTAATTGGGATTGAGAATGCTGTCAACCATTCTCAATGTTTAACAACCACCATGATAGTAATTAAATTTATTCCTTGGAAGTAGGGAAAAATTGGCTTTACGCAAAAACTGTAACCATAGAGCTTTCCACCAGCCAAATATGCATATAGTATAGTTGTTGCATTCCATTACTCTCTATGTGTTACCTTGCCAGCGTATTCCATGTGCTGACCCGTTTTCGGGCTGCAACGTTAATGTTGCAGACTTTTCAGACGACGATTGAGGAGTTTTAGGTCGTGGTTCTATACTCAATGATGCCGTTGGAGTTGATGGACTCACCTATCTTCCAAGCCTTCCGCTGGTATCGTTATTAGATGGCCTTAAGCCATATTTATTGTGCTAAGTTCTCTTTTGAGACACTCGATGTAATAAGTGTGTGATTGCTACTCTGCTATAAATCCTCCGAGTACTGTGTGGTGTCAGCATTACTGATCCAGGGATGACACCGGAGCACAGAGATCAGACTGTTTGAGGTCTGGTCGCTGCACAGTTTAAAATTGCATTAACACAATATGGTATTGTTCAGGTCAAGACATGGCAGGAAATGACATTGTGAAGGAGTTGGCAGCTTCACGATACTACTGGATTACCAATCAAGAACTCATAAGTATCAATGGTTAGTGTGCTGTCAATTTATACCATTTCAGATTGGCAAATAAAGAGATGGTTTAAATAATAGTAGAATGATATGACATTGTTCATAGTTAAGACATTGCAGAATATGACATTTTGCTGTAGTGGGTAGGTTCACCACACCACTGGATTACGGATGAAGAACAGAAGCATACATGCAGTGCAAAAGAAGATCACTTGATCTGTATAGTTTAATTTACATGGTATGAGGAAGGAACTTGGTTGTACAACTGAAAACTTAAATTGAGAAAGGACAAACTTTTGTTTATGAACTACATAATAAACTTTAAACAAGCAATTTGATGCAAACACCAAAAATAAACAGCTATTGCAGTCATGCCTAACCAAATATATACAACAAAGTTTGAAGGCTTGAGATGGACAAACTTACATTATTGGTGAAGACAGGCTCTATAAAGGCCTTGTCCATGCTGATGGGGGGGGGGGGGGCAATTCAAGAAGTTTACCACAGAATCTTCTTCAAAAGCATTGCCTTTATTCTACATTTTGTTAAGAGTAAATATAGATGTGATAATATACGAAAAATGGAGAATATTTAAGATAAGATGAAGAGTGATGCTACATAACCAAGTAGCTATAAATGTAAGTGCAGCGATACAGGAAAAAGGTACAGCCAAGAGCAATGCACAGCTAAACTTCTTCAGTACCAACCTTGTGGTAAGAGTAAATATAGATCTGATGTGTAGAAAATGGAGGGTAAAGGAAAATAAGCTACAGAGTGATGGTACATGAACAACTACCTGTCATTATAAGTACACTGATAAAGGACAGCATGTACTTACAAGAACAATGCAGAGCTAAAAAAACATTGGCATTAGATATATTCTACACTAATGTAACCATTCATACAGATCAGATAATTTGGAGCGAACAATTGATAAGCAAGCTATCATGCATACTGCTGTCACATAATGAACCAGGTATGTATGCAAGTACAGTGATACAGGACAACAGGCAGTAACAAGAGCAAAGCAGCGGGCAGCATATTTGCGATATCATGTCGTACTTGTCAAACCGGAATTCTTCTTCGAGCAGATTTCCTGCAAAAAAGATCCATAAGGCACGTGCGGAAAAGTAGAAGTTCAAATTGTCATGTGATTTCATAGACACTACCTCATCCTGGGAACGAGACCAGTGCATAACAAGGTTTTTCCATTCAATGTCTTCTAAATTTAGCACATGAGACTACACCGGAAATTCGTTTATAGACTTTCCATCAAAGTGTGATTTCCTCAGGTAACACCGATACTGCTGCAATGCTTCCTTGAAAAGCACAAGCAAGCTTTGCTCGTCATGACTATCCAGATTGACCCTCGCCTAGTTACAACAATGTAATGTAAATCATTGATGTGTTCAATCAGCAGAAAACAGGAAAATAATAACCATGAATATTAGCACTTACACGTAAGTTGGACAGGAAGATGTGAAAATGGTGTTTGTCTTCACAATAATCTTCCCATGATGGGAATATATGCACGTAGTCCCTAACAACATTGAAAGCATTGTCTTTTAAACTGGGAATAAATGGAATGGGGTTCCAATCTGCATGAATTGGCCGTCTCTGCAGTTGGGATAGGTCTTCGGCCGGTGGACTTGCTGTACTTTTTGCTGGAGTGGGATTTTTCTGTGGTACCGCTGGTGCTATGGCAAATGAAATCGGTATACCTTTTGCTGGAGTGCAGGTCCTGTGTGGTGGGGCTAGTGGTGTGGCCAGTGAAGTATGGGTACAGTCTGCTAGAGTAGGTCCTATGTTTTGTGTCACTGGTTGTACAGCCAATATAAGTGGGGTGCTGTCTGATTTCTCTGGCACCACCACGTTTTTCAAGGACTTTGCTGGTGCTCCTTCAGGTTCGGCAATCACCCTCTTCCTTTTTGATGTCTGATGCACAAGAACAACATTTGAGTGGAAAAACATGGTATGATGACAGATGGAATATGTATTGATAATGGATGGGATGGCATCTCGACATATATGATGAGTAAACTAAGCAGATGGCGGTGCAACAAAGTAGAAGAAATGCAAGACAACATATGCAAGATACCCGCAATCAATAAAACATTGCCAAATTAGAACAAGCACCTTGATGGGTGAACAGGACAAGCCATCTGCCTTTGACTCCTCGAGGTTAGAATAGTCATTATGATCATATTCTGAACAAGAATCAACAGGTGGGGAGCGTATGAGTTTCATTGCATCCAGAATGGCACTCAATGCCTTGGTGCCAATTTTGTAAGTCATTGCAGTGTTTAGCTTCAAGAGTGGACTGCTACTAGTGCGACACAAAGCAGCTACGCAGATCATAGTGTAGATATAACGGGAAAACCTTAAGCATCAGAGTAAAATCAGCAAAGTGGAACTTGCTAGAATATATGTGCTAGTATTGCCGGTACGGCTAGAAAGGCTTCGGATACCAGCTCTCTTCAAGTGAAGGTGTGGTACTGTTAATATCAGTGTAACTCTCAAAGGCGACACAACTTCCCGCATTTCCTTGCTATTCTTATAGGATTCAAGTGGGCAGGCCACTACAAATCCTATTCCTATGTTTATAAGATCCTACGAATCAAAGAGGCTCAAAGTGTCCATCACAACCGACTGTATAGACCTCTACACTACAAATGTCCCTGCTCATCTTCAGTACAAGGAACATACTGTACTACTATCATACTCCCCCCGTTCCAAAATATAAGTCTTGGTAGAGATTTCCACTATAGATCACATACAGATGTATCCAGATGCATTTTAGAGTGTAGATTCACTCATTTTGCTCCATATGTAGTCCATGGTGGAATCTATACAAAGACTTGTATTTAGGAACAGAGAGAGTACATATTAAAGAAGAGCGGAAGAGGAACATGGTAAAGAAGAGCAAGCAGATTTTGGATAATAAAATGTTGGTTGCACAGTGCCCACACATGATGAACCAGAGCGCATTAAGAATGCAACTCCCAGCTGTCTCTCGACCATTTCAGGCGGTTGGATGAAGATCCTACGTCTCCTAACCCTTCTTCTTCCTCATCTCTGATTCTTCCCATACAGAACACCGCACGGGCCGCCTGTGTTCCTCCACCATCCCCACCCCACCCCCGCCCCAACCCCCACCTGCGTCGAGTTTTCTTTGTTCGACGAGGCCCCACAACTACCCGGGCCCCTTCGATCGCGCTGGCGAACCCCGGCGAGCTCTAAAAAATCTACTGACCCAATTTTGAAATTTAGTCTACTGTGATTTAACTAGTGTGGAATATAAAAGGGGAAAACCATAAGCATTGGGAATATAGTGTTGAGCGTGCCATGGCGGATCTGAAGGTGCAAACCGGACAAAGGCAACTTTGCAACCAAGACAAAAAATCAGAGTAAAGGAGTAGCAATCTATTTTCTTGCTGCGATAAATAAGTTGAGCAAATACGAAAGAGTACCACCTCTGGTGCGGCGCCGTGTACGCATCTGCTGAGAATTTGATGGGGTTGCGGTAGCGATGGCTATCAGCGGCGTGGAAGCAAATCTAGGAGGGTAGACGGTGGCGGCGGGGCGCGGTGGATGAGACGGTCGTAGGAGCGATGCCGACAAGGTGGACGACGACGGGGATGAAGCGAGAGGACGGGATGCAAGGATCCCGGTCCGAAGCCGTGGATGAGAGAGGTCGATCTCTTGTAATGGAAGGCGGCGTCGGGGTATCAGCTCCAGCATGGTGGAGGAGGATGGCGGTGGATGGGGTGGCGGACGGCGGCGGACGGAGGAGGGTGGGGTGGAGAGGGTGTTTTGGCGCCCACGGAGTACGAATGGGGAAAAGGGAGGTAGAGAGGAAGGGGGGAACCATGTATTCAGGGCGCGCTTGTCTCAAATGTGAGGAAATTTACAAACTTAGCCCAAGTTTCAAATTTCTACTACATCACAACAACATTAGTCGGTTGGGGATAGGACGGTAATCTCGCATACACCGAATATTTGCCGACGAGAGTTTGTTTTTGGCGCCCACCGTGTATGAATATGAATCGGGGAGGGAGTCGATTTCGGCCGAGGACACACTGTGTTTTGGCGCCCACCATGTATGAAACCGGGTGAGAGGCAGTTATGTCATGTTTGGGTGAAATTACAAACCTACCCCTATCAAAACCTATAGAAATCCAGCAGATAGGCTTTGCGTGGTAGGGATAGGCAGTAGTGATTTCCATCTCGCAGATTTTGGTTTCGGGTGGATACTAAGACTTTCCCCGCTTCGTTCAAATTTTGCAGAGTGCATGTTTACCGTGCCAACTCAATTTGAATCCCGTTTGTATTCTATTTTTTCCGGGAGGGATCCATTTTCAATTGGAATTACATTCTATATACATCATTTTTTATATATACTTTCAAAAGCACAACAACATTTATACATAAATATGGTTTACAAATGGCATGATCTCAGATTCATAAGGTTGTATCCATCAATTTGGATTTTCAAATATTTGAAACCACTTTATGTTGAAATCCAGTGTATGCATTCCTCGCTAACTATCTCCAATTAATGTGTGTTTCATGCGGGTTTTTTTACTTCTCAAACATGTATAATGTGTTTCACACACGCAACATATAGTGTAACCCCGTTTAGACATTAATTGCATATAAACCATGCATTGTTTGTAATTAAAGAATCTATGGATCACCAATATTGATAAACTATATAACATTACACGTGTGCCCAAATTCAAATGAATATGCATGTTTTATACACCAACTTGCGTTATGATATTATCGATGTGGTGATCTCCAGTTTAAATATTTGAATCCCCTTTAATCCAGATATTCGTCTCATATAGCTATCACTCATGCTTATATAGGAGTATCTCTCTGGACCTATACGCGTTCATCCTCTCTCAGGTATCTCTCGTGCTACCTGTATGTCGACAATGATCTTTTATGTTCGTAACACACTGACGGTACTTTCTCCCTCGACCTTCATCACTCTATCTCTCTCTAAGTATATCTCGCTCCCTGCTATGTGTCTCTAACTATGATTCTCCATGTGGAATCTCTTTCTCTCACACAAACACAAAACTTTGTCTCCCGGGGTCTCATTTCTCTCCACTATTCCCATGTGTGCCACTCGCACACCCCTCATACAGAGATGTCTTTCGCTCCTTAGATATGACAACCTACGACTCTTCCTCTTCAATATCTCTTTCTCACACACAAACACAAACTCTGTCTCCCAGGGTCTCATATTTCTCCATTGTTCTCTTGTATGTCGCTCACACACCGTCAGGACCCCGATTCTAAGTCACACCGATCTAGCCTGTAACACCTCATATCACTTTGCGTCCTCACGCACGGTATTCCCACGGGTGTCGCCTTACCATGGCCCGGGCCCGTTTACGCCTTTTGGCTCACGTATATGATAGTGTCGCTAGCATCCATATGACAGAGAACCCGGGCCTACATGACTAGTCGTGAACCCAAGGTGGCACTAACTTACGGGGACAGTCATACATGAATCAACATCGAGCATGTCGGTCAGCAGCGTGCGAATCCGGGCTGTAGCACTGGGCTAACAGGACTCCGGGAACCCGGGCTGTAGCAGGCTAGGCAGGACTCCGGATGTCACCGCGTGACATTTCCCCGAAGGGACAGACACAGGAACGAAGTGAATCACATGCCGGCCAGTCAAGTGTTCCGGAGCAGTAGTGCTGGGCTAGCAGGACTCCGATGAACCGGGCTGTAGCGGACTACTATGGCTCATGGAAGCACAAGACTACATTTCCCCATAAGAGAGGCTACCAAGGATAAAAAACTAGGTTGTCGGATCCCACACATACCAAGCATTTCAATCATACACACAATATGCTCGATATGTGTAAATACAACATGGCATCACAACATAACTCTACAACTCAAGTGTTTATTCATTAGGCTCCGAGGAGCGAGATATTACAAACATGGGTCTCATGACCCAACATTCAGAGCATACAAGTCAAAGCACATGCGAAAGCTTAACATGTCTGAGTACAGACATCTTCAAATGAAAAAGGCTAAGAAGCCTGACTATCTACAAGACCCTCCCATGGTACAAGATCGTAGCTGAGGTAACGAGCTAAACGTCGAAGTCCAAGCGGAACTACTAGCGGGACTGAAGTCTCTCTGCAAAACATAAATTAAGCAAACGTGAGTACAAATGTACCCAGCAAGACTTACATCAAAACTAACTACATATGCATCGGTATCAACAAAGGGGGTGGTGGAGTTTAACTGCAGCAGGCCAGCTTTGACTCGGTGGCTATCCTGAACTACGACTGCAAGTAACTCTTTGAGGTGGCACACACGAGTCCACAAATTCACCATACCAATACACCACTATGGATCCGCTCCCGTCTCCCTGCGAGAACGCCATCCATAGCACTTACACTTATCTTGCGCATTTTAAAGTATCCACTTTCGCTTGTCTATGAACTATGCAAGGGGTCCAAGTTTCCATATCCGAGGAATCCGGCTATTCGAATAGATAATGATAACCCTGCAGGGGTGTACTTCTTCACACATGCTCTCGCCACTTATCGCCCTGTACGCGTCATGTACCTCGGCAACCTTCAAGCGGAAACCGGGCGAGGGAGTCGGCCACGACCTGACTAACCAACAAGTCTCTAGTCCAGGTTTATCACCTATTCGGGTTCCATCCGCAAGGAGATCCGGTCGGGGTGTTGCTCACGGCCCCAAACGATGTGTGCAGGGTTCCCAAGCCCACCATCCGGGTGCCACTTGGTACACCGTGCCACTGTGCCTAGTCTGTCCCAAGCCCACCTGTACCGGGTGCCACTTGGTAGACTACTAACACTACCTACAAACACCAGAAACTAGTTGCAACTCCTGGACAGAGATCGAGTTGATTAATAAGCTGAGAGGGGCCGAGTTACTGGAACCCAATGTGTGGTAGTAACTGTTCATGGATCATAAACACAGAACTCAGTTCCTGAGGACAGCTGCAATGAGACAACCCACCATGTACTCCTACATGGCCTCTCACCGCTACCTTTACCAAATCGTGTTCACACACTTAGCTCACACACAGTAGGACATGTTCAACACCATTCCAAATCATCCCCGATGAATCAGACCTGACTCAACTCTAAGAAGTAGCAGGCATGACAAACAACATGAATGAGTAGGCACATCAGGGCTCAAGCAACTCCTACTCATGCTAGTGGGTTTCATCTATTTACTGTGGCAATGACAGGTCATGCAGAGGAAAGGGTTCAGCTACCGCAGCATGTAATAGTTGAATCGATGTTGTCCTAATGCAGTAAAAGAGAGCAGGAGCGAGAGAGTGGGATCATATTGGAATGAACAAGGGGGGTTTTGCTTGCCTGGCACTTCTGAAGATAACATTGAGTCTTCATCAGTGTCAATGATCACAACGTCGGAGCAGCGTCTACCGAGAGGGGACAATTACTGGCAAACAAGGAAGAGCACAATCAATGCATTGCACAATATGATGCATGATCATGGCATGACAATATGTTGTGATTTGAGCTAATGCAACTAGTAACAGAAAGGTTTTGGGTTGATTTGAACTCAAGGTTCAAATTCAAATTTAAACTATGAATTCAAATAGTGCATTATCATGTTTTGGACTAAACAGTGAGGTTAACTTGCTCAAACATGCATGAAAATGCCATAAACAGATTCCTTGGATTTTTCTGATAATTTTTCATATATAAAACTTTTCATTTGGAGTTATATATTATTTTCTATGATTTTTCAAAGTTTTGGATATTTTCTGGAATTTCCAAATCATTTAGAATTAGAAATAATCCAGGAAAATGATTACTGCGTCATCAATGCGTCATGCTAACATCAGCTAGTCAACAGCGTCAGCCCAGGTCAAACCTGACCAGTGGAGCCCACTGGTCAGTGACACATGACCGGTTGGAGTCGCTGACATGTGGGCCTGGTCAACGGCCACGTCAGCAGGTCAATTCTGACGCATGGGTCCCGCTGGTTTAATTAAGTAATCTAATTATTTTTGTTATCCAGAAAACTAACAAAGCGGGTCCCACTGTCAGTGTCTAGTGTTAAACTAAACAGGGTGGTTAGTGGCTAATTAAGCCGGACACGTCAGCCCGCTGGAGTTAGTCGCCGGTGACCTCTGGCCATGGCGGAAACACACCGGGAGGCCACGGGAGCGGCGGAGAAAGGCACCAGGAGGTAGCCCGTGCGCGCGCGCATCCACGGAAGCAGGCGGCTGGGTGCGGGGGCGCCGGAGCTCGTCGGAAACAAGTCCGTGGCGGCGGTGGTTCTCGGCCAGGACGGGAACGGCGGCTTCGGCGGCCAAACGAGCACGGGAACTAGGGGGAGAAACAGAGGAGCTCACGGAGGACTCGCAGAGAAGCCCAGCATGCTTGGGGAAGCGTCGAAGGCGACGGATTGACGACAGCGATCTCGGGCGCCCGTCGGTGTAGATGATGACGATAGCGTCACTGCGGTGCTTCCCGGATTGATTGACTCGGTGGGGGTGACGAGGACGACGGCACGGAGCTCATAGCACGTCGGAGGGGCATGTGGAGGCCAGTGGCCGCGCGAATGGTGGACAGCAGTGACGGGCTCCGCTCGGGCGCGAGTGAGGAAGCAGAGGAGAGGGCGGGAGAGCCAGAGAGCGAGGGGAAGGGGAGGGGAGGCGTCGGGCGTCTCCGTGCCATGAGGGGGAGGCAGAAGGTGGAAAGCAGGAGGTGGCCGCGTTCGGCTGCGCGCTCGCCACGCACCTGCTTCTCCTTCTGGTAGAAGGTGGAAGAAGCAGGCAGCGCTGGCTGGGCTGGGCCAGCCAACTGGGCCGCCAGGTGGCCTCGCGAGGTGGGCTGCCAGGTAAGTGGCCCAGGTGAGTCCTTCTCTCTCTCTCTTTCTAATTCTGTTTCTGTTTTCTAATTATTTTGATCTGTTTTGAATTAGTAAAAATACTAACTCATTTTGTAAAATCCTGACAAAAATTGTGGGCACTATTTGAATTATTTCCAAAAGCCCCCAATTGTTTTCAGAAGTATTGAAGCATTTAAAATATTTATAGGCATTAAATGCTCCAATTCAAATACAATATGATTTAACTCAAAAATCCATAAATGTCCAAGAAATATGCTCATCATTTTTGGCAGAGGTTTTCACCTTTATCATAAATCATGAACATTTTCAATGACATTTCGGGTTCTTTGAAAAAGATTTTATTTAAACCTATTTGAATTCTTTCTGGTGCTAGGGTTTGATCAATCCCCATTTCAGCTTTATAAAAATTTAAACATGATGACATGAATGCTTATGAAACTAATTGCAATCAACTCTAGGGCTGTGACACACACACCGTCTCTCCCTAGAGATATCTCGCGTTCCCTCGTATGTCTCTCTAGCTATCACTCTCGTTGTGAAATATCTTTCTCTCTCGCAGACACAAAACTCCGTCTCTCTGGATCTCATTTCTCTCTGATATCTGTTTGTATGTGACTCACATGCACCCTCTCTCTATCTCTCTCACACCCACACACATAACCCAGCCTTCTGATCCACTCGACTCCTATCTCTAACGCACACTAGCTAGCATCTTTATCTTTCTATTTATCTGTTTCTCCATCAACCTTCTTTCTCGCCCTCACTCTTGATTCCTATCACGCACACTACATATGTTTCTCTCTACATGCAGTCAAGTGCGCTCTCACACACATATATAACTTCACCCTTTGAACCACCCGACGGTCATCTCCAACACCGAAACTAGCGGATGTCCCTCTAGCTAGCATCTCCATCTCTGTATCTATCTGTAGTTTCTCCGTCAACATTTCTTTATTGCACGGAGTCTTCCTTCCTATCACCCACACTATATATGCACCTCCATACATATGCATTTATAGGTTGGTCTCTTTTGCACAATCATTGCGCCTCACACCCTCTGCTCGCCATAGATGCATGCTCTAGCCCACGCCACTATATCTTAAAGACAAAAACACATGCTCAATTGTCGGGCCTTCTTCCCTGCATTCTCACATGCATGCATATTGTCATACCAATCCGTCTCTCCCATGTCGTTGATCTTATGACTTATGTCTTCTTTCTTTTATGTCGATCATGCGCGCGCGCACACACACATCCCACGTATACATGTATACCCCTCACACATGCACGTTCAAGATCTCTATGTCTCCATACGTAGTTAATTACCCTCAATCCTAATGCCACATTGAATCGTTCTCCTCTTTTGTGCACATAACTTCCGCCTGGATGGGTAAAACACACACTCACACTTAACAATCTCCTTCTAGCTACCCCCTGCCTCTCACTCTTCCCCTATATCCCCGAAACCAATAAGACAATCCCTTTGTTTAATTCCCGCCTACATGCACCATCGATATATAGTAGTCTTCCTTGGTGTCTCTCGAACAAACACGTTCTCTCGATGTCGACTCCTCTCACGCGCACACACCTTCTCTTCCCTCTCTACAGGCATTTTCTCTCTCGCAGCCCATCGTTGGTGGCCTCTGCCATACACGTCACCTCTCTATGATGAAGCCATGCACACTTAAATTACATCCGCCACAGAGGACCCCGCGACACACACACACATGCACACGCACACACACACATGCTCACCCCCCACTCACACACTAAGACACCATCTCTCTCTCTCACACACACACACATAAACACACACACACACATGCACGCACGCATGCACGCACCCTCCCACACACACACACACTAAGACTCCATCGCTCTCTCTCTCACAGACACACAAACTAAGTCTCCATATCTCTCTCTCTCCTCTCTCTCTCACACACACACTAAGACTCCATCTCACACACACATGTTCAAGGCGGAGCATTTGTACCTACCACCCTTCATCCAACCTTACCCGTATGATAAACAACCACCTTTATTTACTTGCATAACATGGACAAATTCCACTTTACTTTAGTAGTCAGCAAACTTATCATCTGTACCCTTATAAAAAAACAAGTTGGCGGTGATGGTGTGCCTGCCATCTTTTAATACAGACCGTATGATCTATATCTGAGGATAGAAAGCAAACTATGATAATTTTACAAAAGATACCCGCACCTCTCTCCACATCATTATCTCCCGCAACCTCATTGCTCAGCAATTAAAAAAGGAATAAGTCTCTGGAACAATCTAGCATGCATGGTGGCCGCTGCCGCCTGCCAGCGCCGTCCATCCCCATGCCTCCGCCCATTCCGACCACCAGTCACCACCACGCTCCACTCCTCCTCGCCTTATCTCTCATCTTTCATTTTTTCGATGACATTCTCGAGATACTAGTTTTCCGATAAAATTCTTGAGATATCATTAGTTTTTACACATGGGATTACTCCTGCATGGGTCGATCACAACAGGTGTTTTGTAAAAAAATGCATATTGATGTTCCCTGCAATGCACAACAATCTTGCTTGTAATTATATAACGCAAATCACGAGCAGGAAGTGACATTTTTTTGACACAACCACGTTAACATGGCCACATAAATCACTAGCTAAAGGAAATACCATTATACTTATATCCGATGCAAAAGGTTGAGTACATGTCCGAAGAGTAGAGTCGCACACACGCACTCTATCTATCAGAATCTCTCTCACACACACACCAGTTACGTGACACCCACTTAAGTAGACACGTATGTTACAATTTGTGCACACACGGGTACACGTGATGCTGCACATTTATTTAAGCCGGAAGGCGAACCCAAACAGTAGCTGCATTCATTCCCCTCCTGCTGCCTCTTCTCTGGTCACCGTCGCCCAGTAGCCATGGGCCGACCGAAGGTAACAACATACGCCATACTCCTGCCGGAGCGGCGCTTTAATATGGAAATTTTAGTGGTCATGCATGCATCTTTTTGTGCTAGCACTCCTATATAAGGGTTGACCGGTCGCTTCCTGCGGACGTGCGCGGGCGGTGGAAGAGGAAGGAGAAGGGAAGCGGGCTATGGAGTAACATTTCTTAGCACAATTTCTTAGGAAACTTAGTGCAATAATTGAGTAGTTTTGCAAACTACCAGTACTACACCTGAAACGGTTCAAAACCTATACTCCCTTGCCAGCGCGTGCTTCCCGCGTGAAACGGTCAGCGTCGCCCTGGAGCGTGAGTGCCGCATTAATGCCCGGCCAGAGCGAAGGCGACCTCTCACTGGCGCCGGCTTTGAAGTGGCGCGACAGCCAAGAGAGAGCCGCTTCCTGGTGCACGTGACTGCTCCGTGTCGAGACTGGCCATGGGCCCTGTTTGGATCCATGGGTTAGAGTTAGTTTGAGCTAGTTGGGGCTCAAATAGCCCTAAAGTATCCAAGCATGAGGGTTTAAATTGGAGCAAGTTGCACCGAACCCACCAAAAAAACTATCCCACCCAAGAGGTGCTAACTGGAGATAGTTCTCATTGGGACCACTGAAAAATCACTTTTCTCTCTCCATGAAGTGCATTTATTGTCAATCTAACCCTGTCACCCAAACACCTCTTTGGCTACAGTTAGTTCAGGGTTAGTCATGAGTTAGTCTAACCTCTAGCTAAGTTAGAGTATCAAACAGGAGCAGTATAGGACATGCAAGTTGCTCAAAGCATACAGGCAAATTCGTACGTGAAAGGATTTTTTATTTTTGAAAATGGAACGTGAAAGGAATTTTTTTAGAATGCTCTTGGCATGTTGCTAACATGTGATAGTTAATCGACCTCAATAGACGGCAGAAACGCCAGCCCGCCGCACTTTGATAGAGATGAGGAGGGAGAAGCGATACAGGCTGCTAGATTACTAGAGATAGGTGTCGCACGGAAGCCAAGAAATATTGTGATAGCGTGGGTTAGCCATGTACTAGTATGATGTAACTACACTGGGTTGCCGTGTTTCGTACTCTTCCAGTCCACTGTGGAGATGATTGGTTAATTTTATATCGCTGAATAATATTAAATATTATGAGTGCAGACGCTCCACCACGAGGTTCCTTGCTCCTTCTCGGTCATCCGGAATCTATGTTCTTCCACTCTATTTTTTTACGTGAGCTTTGTTCATCCTTTTGCCAACACGCAAGACATCTAGCATCAAGGTGCACGTGTTATGCAAGGATTGTTCCATCTATATGAAGAACACGTGGGACTGGAACTACGAGATGGACATGTACCCAGGAGTGGACGTACGAACCTGAGTAATGTAGCGTAGTAAGTGAAGTAGAAAGGAACAAATGGTATGAACATGCGTGGCATATAGGGTGTTTTTGGTTGCATTCTTGTCTCAGCGTAGTTGTTCCCTCTTCATGCATGCTCAACTCAACACCCCTCTTCATGCATGCTCTCTTCATGCATGCTTCTAATGTATTTGTGCTAAACTAGTGTGGACTCATGCACCCTCCATACACTCTACCAAACACCCAAAAGTAGGTCGAGAAGGGAACTCTTGGGCGGCATTTGTCTCTTGCTACGTACTACCACTAAATGTTGTACGTGCAATGCACGGTGATGTTATGGAGTACATGCCTAAGTACTCTACTACTATATTAGTTGGAGGCACATATTAACTTTTATATTTGTTTACGTGTATGCCCCGAGACCTTCCAACTAGACATGTCTTTCTCTCCAGGTCGCACTTTGTATCGTTCATACCACTAAGTACTACTACATGTGGTCTCCGACCTAGAAGTGGAAGAAGTGGAGACGCTCTACCACGCTGTTTTTTTTACGCTGGGCTCTATCACACTGTTCATGTCCCACTCCTTTCGCTGACGTGTGGGACATCCAGCACGTGTCGTGTTTGGCACCCTTCGTCATAAGAGTTGAAACGCTAGCATTCATCAGAAATAAAAAATAATTATAAATCGGAAGTGATACTATTTTTTTGCGAACCAATCAGCAGTGATACTATACCACGCGGTTTCCTTGCTCCTCGATATCGGAAAGAATACTTTCGTTTGCCAACATGTGGGACGTCGACCATCCTGGTCCACTTGCCATGCACGTAGAACTCCAAGGGAGATTCACCCAGGTCATCACGTTGCAGTAACAATGACTAATGAGTCGTCAAATCACAGGCCCACTTCCCACTTTGAAGTTGCTCGGATGAAGGAACCATCATGACTTCGTTGAATTCCGCTTCTTGAAGAAAACTACTGTACCAGCAGTACTGCTAGCTACAATAGTTACTCCAACAGAGGCCTCCTTTCGTTCATAGGATAGGAATATGAAAATCATAGGAAGTGAGATGACATGCATCTCAATTCCTATAGAGAAAGAGATGCCATTTGATACTTAGGATAGGAATTTTTCCATTTAGTCTAGGCTAATGTACTGGTAATTTGCTCTAAAAACTATAGTAGTAACTAGTAGTATTGGTACATGCTCATACTCAGACACAGACACACACACACTAACTACTAGTACTACTACTTCTCACATGCTGGCCAGACGCCGTCGGTCTCCTTCCCGGCTTTGTCGGCGACACCCCACCGTGCTTGGATCTCCGCGGACCTCTCCGCAGCAGCGCGTGCGTCCTTTTCTTTCTTGCGGCGGTGCGCCTCTCTTTTCTTGAATGCTTTCTGACTTTTCCACTCCCTCTGTGCAGCTTTGGCCGCCTTTTGCTCTACCGCCCATTCGTCCTTGGCATCTTCAAATTCCTCCCACATAGTTGTGAGGTCGCGAGCGGCGATGAACTCGGCACGACGGGATGCCATCGTTTCCCTACCATTTTGCGTGCGGTCATGGGCGGCGAGGAACTCGGCGTGGTGGGATGCCATCGCTGCCTTGCCGGTTAGTGTGCGGCGCAGTGGCATGAACGACGCTTGGTGAGAGCTCTGGGGTGGAGTGGCCGGACAACCTTATAGTGCATTGGTTTGTCCAGAGCTCAAGGACAGAAGACGAAGAAAATTTGGATTCCCCTTCAATCCTGGTCATTTATTACCGAGTAAAATGCATTGGCGGTCATCGGACTTGTCTTGATAGCTCACTTTGATCATTGTATACGAGATATGGTGATTATACGGTCACTAGCTCAGCGTATAGCTCCGTATTTGTATGGTTGACCAGTCAAACAGTCCGCATGCGCCTCATCAACTCGTGTTCTTTATCTATCTACGCGGGCCTACCTGTCAATGGAGAAAGAAATACTATAAAAACCAAAATTATGCGTATGTGGGGAATCAAACCACGGACTCGTCGCTGCAATGCACCCTCATCAGCCAAATGAAAATGAAATACTTCACGTGAGACACTCACGCTCACGCTATCAAAGCATGCTAATGCATGCACGTCGCCCTCTAAATCAAAGTCCTGCTCATGGCGCAATGCAAACGGCGAGCCCATCACCTGCGTGCCCTGACGGTGCCTGACATTACTGTTTAGACATTTGATGGAGGCCTACGCGAACGCCAAGCATGTATTCACCTGGCTCAACACCAACGGTCATACTCGGACCGCCTTGCTCATGTATATCGTCCATCACAACGACAATCTTTAAAACAGCCTAAGCTAGAGAGGGTACTATGGTAGTATGGTACGGAGTATGTACTATCGTGAGCGACTGATCTTAGTGCCACTGCACACCGAAACCCCTTCCATCGCTAGCGCGCGCTTCCCGCCTAAAACGGTCACCGTCTCTCCAGAATGTCAATGCCGCATTCACCGGACTTAACTGCAGGTGCAATTGGTGTGTCACTGACATGCGGGCCAGATGCCCGTTGGGCCCACATGTCAGTAACCCAAACGCATCTGCAGTTAAGTCACTGAAGCAGCGTCCGCATTTACGCCCGACGAACCTACTCCGGCGCTAGTTGTCCATCCGTCTGCCGCGGCTCATTGCCATTCGCCCACTATATTAACTTGAGCCCCAGCTCCCAGCCATAGCCAAAGACCCACACTTATTCTCCTCCAGTCCCTTCCTTCTGTCGGCACCACTTCAACCATGGCCTCCTGGCGCTCCGAAGCTCTCTTGGATGTACTGTCGCAGGAGTAGACGAGGGACATCGGCGGCTTCGCTCCGGGCGCGCTCCAAAGCTCTCTTCGACGTACTGTCGCAGGAGCAAACGAAGGAGATCACCGGCACCCCCCTAGCCGCCCTCCACCGCCATGACCACAAAGCCGGTGTGCGTGCGCGGGCATAGCCGGCAGCGAGGAAGAGTAGTACACGGTAGGTCGCCGCCGCTCTGGTCCCGGGAAGGCCACCGCTACTCCACTCAGTCGACGCCAAGCTTGGTGGGGTAAACATCGGCGGCCGATTAGCCGCTTGACGGCGACGTGGAGGCGGAAATCTTTAGAACCTTGTGCTCCAGAGGAGGAGGTTATCGAGGCGGATGAGGATGAGGCAAAGGCAATGGCCGACTTTCTCGGGTTCATGGCCGGACATGGTGGTCAGGCGCCGGCGATCGTTTAGATTAGGTTTACAGTAGGTTTTAGTACGGTTTGTGCGAAATATGTAATGAATTTCGTCAGGTTTGTAGGAAATTTTTTCGAAATGTAATGAATTTCATTCGGTTAATTTGAAATTTGCTTTGTTTGCACGAATTTCGTCCAGTTAGTTCATATAGTTGTCGAAAGGTATGCGGGCAGCATCGGATGGCATCCATCAGTGTCCTCGGACAGATGCCGGTGTAAATTTGTGGGCCAGCGCTGGAGATGCCCTAACTATCATGCTATAATCGCTAACAATCCTCCATTATTTGGCAGGGAACAGTTATCCCTCAATCAAAATCAGATATGCGGTGTTTCGCACTCCTCCCGTGTAAGAGTGTAAACTCTTTCTTACATAAAAATGGAGCAAGTGGACGGCACTGTAGCACATCATATCACTCGAACTAGCCCGCCTAACGAGCGGGAAAGCACCACCCTCGTCATTTTGTTCTGGATTTCTATCGATCGATCGCGCGAAAATGTTACGCTTCGCAAGTTCTAAAGGAAAAGGCGGCACACTGACGACTCGTACACGTCGCAACCCCGACAGTCCGGCTCGAACGCCGCTCACCAGAGGGGACACGTGTTGTCTTGCAATTTCACTGACATGTGGGACCGTAATTGAATAAACCGTCTATAGCTGAAATCTAATCGCTTGGCGGGCGTCGGCTGAGAAGAGAGAAACGGGGGAGGGAGAAGAGATCACCCGCCCGCCGCGCACGGACTCCAAGAAATATATGGTGATAATGTGAGGTGGGACATGCTGGAGTCCGGACCGCTTCCGAAGCCCACTCTCACCGCCCTGGCCCCTCAAGACGCCAGCTGCCCGCCGCATGCATGCATAGCAAGTAGTAGTCCTTATGTGGAGGAGAGAGAGGCATTGACAAAGTCAAGGAGTGGGCTTCGCAAGAGCCCGTCTCTACACGTGCTCCTAGGTATAAAAAATAATTCTAAAAAAGGCATAAAAAACAATTGTGTCTTAAAAAAAGAAAGGTAAAAAACATTTGAGAGGAAATAGATAGAGAGAAAGTGAGAAAAAGTTGTAACCTGGGCATTACATGAGGAAGGAGGGAGTGGTACACATGCCAACTTCACTGGGCTACCGTTGTCAGTGTCAAAACCGGCAGATCTCGGGTAGGGGATCCCGAACTGTGTGTCTAAGGCGGATGGTAACAGGAGGCAGGGGACATGATGTTTTACCCAGGTTCGGGCCCTCTTGATGGAGGTAAAACCCTACGTCCTGCTTGATTAATATTGATGATATGGGTAGTACAAGTGTAGATCTACCACGAGATCAGAGAGGCTAAACCCTAGAAGCTAGCCTATGGTATGATTGTATGTTGTCCTATGGACTAAAACCCTCCGGTCTATATAGACACCGGAAAGGGCTAGGGTTACACAAGGTCGGTTACAAAGGAGGAGATATACATATCCGTATTGCCTAGCTTGCCTTCCACGCCAAGTAGAGTCCCATCCGGACACGAGACGAAGTCTTCAATCTTGTATCTTCATAGTCTAACAGTCCGGCCGAAAGATATAGTCCGGCTGTCCGGAGACCCCCTAATCCAGGACTCCCTCGGCAGCCCCTGAACCAGGCTTCAATGACGATGAGTCTGGCGCGCACTATTGTCTTCGGCATTGCAAGCCGGGTTCCTCCTCCGAATATACCATGGAAGAATTTGAATACAAGGATAGTGTCCGACCCTGCAAAATAAGTTCCACATACCACCGGAGAGAGAATAATATTTCCACAAATCTAATTTGCTGACTTGTTTTGGCGACACGACATTATGTCATGGCCCGGTGATTATTTGAACCGTTTCCTTTAACTAGCCCCGCACATAACGCGAGGCAGCTTTTTGACATGTCTCGTCAAAGCAGAGATCGTGTTCCCCTAATTACGGGATTCTCATCAATACGGTCATGGGTAACCCAACCGCACCATCGATTACGGCGCTTGGGGGATAAGCGAGTTTTATCAGGCTAGTGGGTACGCACAGTTTCGTCCGCCCATATAAAGGGATAAGGATTTACCTTTTCATCCATGCCTTTTTCCTCCTTTGCTCATCCATTTTCGCACACTCGAGCTCCAGCGCCCAAGTCCGCATTTCCCACCTCAACCCTCTCCAACCATGTCCGGAGCGGGAGGCAGGTGGATGGTCTCCTCCGTCACGGAGGGACACATCAAGAAGCTGAGGAGAGCCGGATACCTGCCCGACGACATCGCGCACCGACTCCCAGAAGAGGGGCATCTCATCCTCACCCCCAGGCCCCATGAGAGGGTAGTGTTCCTTACCCATTTCCTCCGCGGACTGGGATTTCGTCCGGGGGCTCATGTTCTACTACGGCCTGGATTTCCACGATCTGGCCCTGAACTTCATCCTCAACATCTCGGCGTTTATCGTCGTGTGCGAGGCCTTCCTCCGCATCAAGCCCCACTTCGGCTTATGGCTGAAGACCTTCAATGTGAAGCCGAAGGTAGTGAGAGGCCGCCAGGCGGAGTGCGGAGGCGCCATGGTGGGCAAGATGCCCAACATCACATGGCTTGAGGGCTCCTTCGTGGAGACCATAAAGGGGTGGCAATCGGGGTGGTTCTACATCACCTGGCCACGTGACCCTAAATGGGCACCGGCCCCTGAGTTCCGATCTGGCATCCCCACGCGGCTCACCTCCTGGCAAGAGAAGGGCCGGTCCTGGGGTAGTTCAGGAGAGCTGACCGGACTCCAAACATGTATTCAAAACATGGTGAACAAGAAGCTCAAACTCGTCAACGTAGTCCAGGTCATGCTCATCCGCCGGATCCTCCCGTGCCAACAACGGGCTTTCAACTTGTGGGAGTTCGACCCGGCCCAGCACCGAACTCTGAAGAGGCTCTTCGACACAACTCACGAAGATGCCTGGAAGGTGCTATTCAAGAGTCCCGAGGTTCCCCCTCCCACTACTGAGGTCCGCGGATTCTGCGCGAAGCGCCAAGCCAGCACGGTAAGCTTCTTTTACCTCTCACGGGTTACTTGTTTTCCATAGTTTGACTCTATGCGGGATCTAAGCTCCCGTACCTTTGACAGGACTGGCAGGAGACGGCCGGACAGATCGACTATCCGGCTCCTTTGCCTGAAGGCCCAGCAGACGTTCTCCTGGTGAAGATGCTGACTTCGGCTCCTTATACGGTGCCAGAGAAGACCAAGAAGGCCAAGGGAACCCGAAAGAGTTCCCGACGCCAGGTGTCATCGGACTCACCGTCTGATGACTCTATGACGCACTCCTCCCCTGAAGACGATGAGGCAGAAGAAGATGCTTCCCCTCCAGACGGGGGAGACAAGAAAAGGAAGGCCGCCCCAACTGGGGAGGCCGAAGGGTCCAAGAAGGGAAGGACTCTCCTTCCGGACAGTTCTACCACCACCGCCGACGGCGAAGACGAGTGGCTGCCCAGGGCCAAGCCCCTGGGGAAGTCATAAGTATTCGGATACCAGAGTAACTCATAGCATTCCTTTGTCGCACTGCTTCCCCTAACGCCGAATATGATTATGCAGGCCGCCATGAGCCCGTATCGATGTAGCATCGAACGGCTCCCTGGGCTCGTCGGATATGGATAGCGATCCACTTCCGACCACCACCTCCCCTAACCCTACGGACGACGCCGAGGTATTGTCTCAAGAGGCACCGGGTCGAGGGGAGGCAGTCCCGGAGGCGCCCCAAGGCGACCTTCTAGACTCCGGGAGCAGAGGGGAGAAGGCTCCCGAGGGCTCTGAGTTCGGCCCTCAGCCGAACACCGCGCCAAAACCTCGAGTGGTTCCGAACTCGGGCAGGCGGCCTCCTTCCAAGAGGGGCAAGACGCTTGTGCCGGTGACCTCTGTCCATCCAGAGGCGCCGGATAATCTGCTGGAAGCGCTTCGCAGCACTTCCATGGACGAGGAGCACCGTACTATTATGAGTGCGGTGGTCCAGAAGGTTCAGTCCGCCAAGAGCGGACTGACTGAAGCCTGTGCCAGCCTTCTAACAGGCTTTGAGGTAAGTGTTTAAAATATAGGAAAAATATTACCGCATAGACAGTAGCCCCTGATGCTCTGTTCGGTGTTCGCAAAGAAAAGCCGAACAGAGGATCAAACAATATCGCAGGAGTCTAATATAAGTATGTCAATATGCATATGCAGGCTTCGCTGCTGGCATCTGCCGCACTGACTGCGGAGGTTGCCGTACTGAAGCAGGACCTTAAAGGGTTCTAGGACAAGCTCAACCTTGCCAAGAGGCAGCTCGAGGAGAACAAAGGTAAGTAGTACCTAGTCTATGGATATGTATAAAAAGAATGCGATTGCAAAATGACAGGATCATCATGAATTTGCCAGGGGCCACGACCGAAGTGGCGACCTTAAAGAAAGCGTTGTCTGAGGCCGAAGATAAAGCGGCTAAGGAGCGCACCGAGTGGGAAAGGCAAGAGGCTCGGGTGGGCGAGGTGCAGCAAGAGCTCCAGGCCCTCGTGACGAAGCACGAGGCATTGGAGCTTGACTTGAAGACGCGAGAGTCTGAGCTTGCCGCGGCCCTCAAGAGCGCAAAGAGTGCCAAGGCCGAAGCCCAAAAGGCCCTCCAGGAGATCGACGCGATGAAGAAAATAGCGGCAGGTAAGGCATTCTATATGCAAAGCAATCATGTAAAAGTAAATTACCGATTACTTACCCGAATCCAGAGCTCTCCAGGAGCATTCACAGATTTTCCCCGCAGTGTGTCAGATGCCGCGAAGTTTTACTAGGCCGAGGATGGAAGCTCAACGGAGAAGTTGTTCTGGGCCCAGTATACTAGGACCGAACACCCAGTGTCTGTGAGCGACCAGGTAAAGCAGCTGGTCGAGCTACAGAAGGCGGCCGAACAGGGCATGAAGGGCTTTATAGTCCTGCTGTGGCCTGGAGACGCCCTTCCAAATAGCTACTTCGGGCTAGTGAGGCGGCTTGTGGATGCCTGCCCACGACTGGAAGTCGTCAAGCGGTCCATTTGCATCGAAGGTGCACACCGGGCTTTCGCCCGCGTGAAGGTGCAATGGGCCAAGCTAAATGCCATGAAGCTGATCAAGGAAGGACCCCCATAGGGCAAGGAGCATCGCACCCCCGAAATTTATTACGAGGGTGTCCTGAAGGGTGCCCGTCTTGTAGCGGACGAATGTTCCAAGGATGTAATATTTGAATAAACTTGCTCGTGTGATCCTGTATGATGAAAACTTGTTTCATATGCGCTATGCAATGCTTGTTTGAATTTAAAATATTACATTCTGTTTGGCTGTTTATCCAATCTGAGAGATGGCTAGTCCTCGGCTTCTGCCCCCATGCCATGAGTGCTGGGGTGTTCGGGATAAACCTGAGCACACTTGTTCCCATTTTTGGGTCCTTCGAGGGAGGTGCTCAACACAACGAACAAGGCAACCGGACTAATAATGCTTTATCACTCTCACTTAGCCATAGAATTCTATAATTTTAAATTTCGGCGAAGCCCCTGGTATTCGGAAGGCCGAATTCGAGGCGCGATACATGCCTTTAAGCCGGACAGGGCCGGCCCCTCACTCTAAGTGGCATAAGTCTTTAGGGACTCGAAACCTCGCCGAACAGCGACCAGTCTCTCGCCTTATCATGACAGTCAGTTTTAGCTTTCTCTACTGAGGTGCTTAGCCCAGCAGAACCGGGGCACAATCGCAGTAGTTCTCCTAGCGCTACCTTAGCCGATAGAGCGGAACATAAGGTACCAAAACATAGGAGCCGCGCAAACCCAACATTTGACCAAAGACATGATTCGGAGCTGATGCATATAATGCTATAAGTTCGGGGTGCCGCACTTGTGAAAGTGTTCGGACTTCTCACACCATGTTGTGGGGTACTTAAGCCCCTGGTGTATTGGCCATACCAAAGTGTACGGTTGCAAGGCGTTATTAATGAACACATATATATAACAAGAATGCAATAATAATCGTAATGTTATGCATTGTTTATTCAAAAAGGGTGCGTTAAAGCAGAATGATATAGATAGTGCGATAAGCAAAAAGTAGGACTATGTCCCTTCCAAGGGCACGATGAGGAATAGTATTAAAGCAAATATTTCACTCGTTATCGTAATCCACCTGGGAATTCCGTGGTGTGACGTAAATTTCTGCCTCCTTGGTTGCTGCATCATGTGTTCGGTAATCATGCTGCCGGACAGGGTTTCCAGAGATTAAAGTCCTCAAAAGAGAAAAATAACAAAGCGGGAAGCCCCTAGTGCGGTTTAAGCTGCGTCTTGGGGCGTGTCATAGTTGTGCCCCCTTCCCCACCTATGCCCATGGTATTTTTAATGTGTAATTATGTATGCGTGGCACAGATTTTGCCGTTTGGCTGGGACTGGGGTGGGGGCCGCATTGCTACACGAGCTCAGATCGTGCCAGGCGGTCTACTGCCGATTACTCCGAGCGCTTGAAGGTGTCCGGGTCATGAAACGCCGAACTAGTGGATGATACATCCATTTTGCATCATGCTTTTATATCGATATTTATTGCATTATGGACTATTATTTCACTTTATGTCACAAAACTTATGGCTATTCTCTCTTATTTTAGAAGGTTTACATAAGGAGGGAGAATGCCGGCAGCTGGAATTCTGGGCTGGAAAAGGAGCAAATATTAGAGACCTATTCTGCGCAACTCCAAAAGTCCTGAAACTCCATGGAACATCCTAAAATAAATAAAGAAAAATCCTCACCAAAGATGAAGGCCAGGGGGCCCACACCCTGCTCACGAGGGTGCTCCCCCTCTAAGGCACGCCCCCTACCTCGTGGGCCCCCTGGTGGCTCTCCGACGTCCATCTTCTCCTATATGAGGTCTTTCGATGAGAAAAAAAAATAAGAAGGAACTTTTCGAGACAAGACTCCGCCGCCACGAGGCGGAACCTTGGCGGAACCAATCTAGAGCTCCGGCAGAGCTGTTCTACCAGGGATACTTCCCTCCGGGAGGGGGAAATCATCACCATCGTCATCACCAACGCTCCTCTCATCGGGAGAGGGCAATCTCCATCAACATATTCACCAGCACCATCTCATCTCCAAACCCTAGTTCATCTCTTGTATCCAATTCTTGTCTCAAAGTCCGGGATTGGTGCTAGTAGGTTGCTAGTAGTGTTGATTACTCTCTGTAGTTGATGCTAATTGTTTTATTTGGTGGAAGATCATATGTTCAGATCCTATATGCATATTATTACCCCTCTAATTATGAACATGAATATGCTTTGTGAGTAATTACGTTTGTTCCTGAGGACAAGGGAGAAGTCTTTCTATTAGTAGTCATGTGAATTTGGTATTCGTTTGATATTTTGATAAGATGTATGTTGTGTAGCCTCTAGTGGTGTTATGTGAACATCGACTACATAACACTTCACCATTATTTGGGCCTAGAGGAAGGCATTGGGAAGTAATAAGTAGATGATGGGTTGCTAGAGTGACAGAAGCTTAAACCCTAGTTTATGCGTTGCTTCGTAAGGGGCTGATTTGGATCCACATGTTTCATGCTATGGTTAGGTTTACCTTAATACTTTTGTTGTAGTTGAGGATGCTTGCAATAGAGGTTAATCATAAGTGGGATGCTTGTTCAAGTAAGAATAGCACCCAAGCACCAGTCCACCCACATATCAAATTATCATAGTATCAAACGCGAATCATATGAACGTGATGAAAACTAGCTTGACGATATTCCCATGTGTCCTCGGGAGCGCTTTTCCTATTATAAGAGTTTGTTCCGGCTTGTCCTTTGCTACAAAAAGGATTGGGCCACCTTGCTGCACTTTATTTACTTTTGTTACTTGTTGCTCGTTACAATTTATCTTATCACAAAACTATCTGTTACTACTTATTTCAGTACTTGCAGAGAATACCTTGCTGAAAACTGCCTATCATTTCCTTCTACTCCTCGTTGGGTTCGACACTCTTACTTATCGAAAGGACTACGATAGATCCACTATACTTGTGGGTCATCAAGACTCTTTTCTGGCGCCGTTGCCGGGGAGTGTAGCGCCTTTGGTAGGTGGAATTTGGTAAGGAAAAATTTATATAGTGTGCTAAAATTTACTGTCACTTGTTACTATGGAATGTAATTCTCTGAGGGGCTTGTTCGGGGTATCTTCACCCCGTCCAGTAGAGCAAAGAGTTGCTCCTCAATCTACTGAACCTATTGAAAATGTAACTCCTTTTGAATTTCCTTCGGGTATGATGGAAAAACTGCTAGCTAACCCTTTCACAGGAGATGGAACGAAGCATCCTGATGAGCACTTAATATATGTGGATGAAGTTTGTGGATTATTTAAGCTTGCAGGTATACCCGATGATGTTGCTAAGAAGAAGGTCTTCCCTTTATCTTTGAAGGGAGATGCATTGATATGGTATAGGCTATGTGATGATATGAGATCATGGGACTATGAAAGATTGAAGTTGGAATTTCATCAAAAGTATTACCCTATGCATCTTGTTCATCGTGATCGCAATTATATATATAATTTCTAGCCTCGCGAAGGAGAAAGCATTGCTCAAGCTTGGGGGAGGCTTAAATCAATGTTATATTCATGCCCCAATCATGAGCTCCCAAGAGAAATAATTATGCAAAGTTTTTATGCTCGACTTTCTGAAACAATTGCACCATGCTCGATACTTCTTGTTCTGGCTCTTTTATGATGAAGACTATTGAATTCAGATGGAATTTATTGGATAGATTTAAACGCAACTCTGAAGATTGGGACCTCCACGAAGGTAAAGAGTCAGGTATGACACCTAAGTTTGATTGTGTTAAATCTTTTATGGACACTGATATTTTCCGTAAGTTTAGCACTAAATATGGACTTGACTCTGAGATAGTAGCTTCTTTCTGTGAATCTTTTGCTACTTATGTTGATCTCCCTAAGGAGAGGTGGTTTAAATATCATCCTCCCATAGAAGTAAAAGTAGCTGCACCTATTAAAGTTGAAGAAAAGACTGTCACTTATAATGATCCTATTGTTCCTACTTCTTATGTTGAGAAACCACCTTTCCCTGTTAGAATAAAGGATCATGCTAAAGCTTCAACTGTTGTTCGTAAAAGCAATATTAGAACTTATACACCTCCTGGGAAAGTTAAAGTAGAACCTAATATTGCTATTGTTAAAGATCTCTTGTTTGATAATATTGATGGGCACGTTATTCAGTTCGAAAACTGCTAGAATTGCTAAACCTTGTGATAACGATAAACATATACCTGTGGTAGGCGTGCCTGTTATTTCTGTTAAAATAGGAGATCATTGTTATCACGGCTTATGTGATATGGGTGCTAGTGCTAGTGCAATACCTATTGACTTATACAAAGAAATTATGCATGACATTGCACCTGTCGAGTTAGAAGAAATTGATGTTACTATTAAGCTTGCTAATAGAGATACTATTTCACCAATGGGAATTGTTAGAGATGTTGAAGTCTTGTGTGGGAAAACTAAATATCCTACTGATTTTCTTGTTCTTGGTTCCCCACAAGATAGTTTTTGTCCCATTATATTTGGTAGACCCTTCTTAAATACTGTCAATGCTACCATAGATTGCACAAAGAATGTTGTTACTATTGGCTTGGATGATATGGTTCATGAGTTTAATTTCTCTAAATTTAGTAAACAACATCATGAGGAAGAATTACCTAGTAAGGATGAAATTATTGATCTTTCTTCTATTGCTGTACCTCCTAGTGATCCTTTAGAACACTATTTGCTAGACCATGAAAATGATATGTTCATGAATGAAAGAAGGGAAATAGATGAGGTATTCTTTAAACAGGAACCTATTTTGCAACACAACTTGCCTGTTGAAATCTTAGGGGATCCTCCTCCACCCAAGGGTGATCCCGTGTTTGAGCTTAAACCTTTGCCTGATAATCTTAAATATGCTTATCTTGATGAAAAGAAGATATATCCTGTTATTATTAGTGCTAACCTTTCAGAGCATGAAGAATAAAGATTATTGAAAACTCTGAAGAAGCATCGTGCTGCTATTGGATATACTCTTGATGATCTTACGGGCATTAGTCCCACTCTATGTCAACATAAAATAAATTTGGAAGCAGATGCCAAACCAGTTCGTGATCCTCAACGACGTCTGAATCCTAAAATGAAAGAAGTGGTAAGAAAAGAAATACTCAAGCTTCTGGAGGCAGGTATAATCTATCCTGTTGTTGATAGTGAGTGGGTAAGTCCTGTCCATTGTGTCCCTAAGAAGGGAGGTATTACTGTTGTTCCTAATGACAAAGATGAATTGATTCCACAAAGAATTATCACAGGTTATAGGATGGTAATTGATTTCCGCAAATTAAATAAAGCTACTAAGAAAGATCATTACCCCTTACCTTTTATTGATCAAATGCTAGAAAGATTATGCAAACATACACACTATTGCTTTCTAGACGGTTATTCTGGTTTCTCTCAAATACCTGTGTCGGCTAGAGATCAATCAAAGACTACTTTTACATGCCCTTTTGGTACTTTTGCTTATATACGTATGCTTTTTGGTTTATGTAATGCACCTGCTACCTTTCAAAGATGCATGATGGCTATATTCTCTGACTTTTGTGAAAAGATTTGTGAGGTTTTCATGGACGATTTTTCCGTCTATGGTTCCTCTTTTGATGATTGCTTGAGCAATCTTGATCGAGTTTTGCAGAGATGTGAAGAAACTAATCTTGTCTTGAATTGGGAAAAGTGCCACTTTATGGTTAATGAAGGTATTGTCTTGGGGCATAAAGTTTCTGAAAGAGGTATTGAAGTTGATAAAGCCAAGGTTGATGCTATCGAAAAGATGCCATGTCCTAAGGACATCAATGGTATAAGAAGTTTCCTTGGTCACGCTGGATTTTATAGGAGGTTCATTAAGGACTTCTCAAAAAATTCTCGGCCTCTGACTAATTTATTGCAAAAAGATATACCATTTGTCTTTGATGATGATTGTGTAGAAGCATTGAAATACTTAAGAAAGCATTAGTCTCTGCACCTGTTGTTCAGCCACCTGATTGGAATTTACCCTTTGAAATTATGTGTGATGCTAGTGATTATGTTGTAGGTGCTGTTCTAGGGCAAAGAGTTGATAAGAAATTAAATGTTATTCATTATGCTAGTAAGGCTCAAAGAAATTATGCTACTACTGAAAAAGAGCTTTTAGCAGTTGTATTTTCTTGTAATAAGTTCAGATCTTATATTGTTGATTCTAAAGTAACTATTCAAACTGATCATGCTGCTATTAAATACCTTATGGAAAAGAAAGATGCTAAACCTAGAATTATTAGATGGGTTTTCTTGCTATAAGAATTTGATTTGCATATTGTTGATAGAAAGGGAGCTGAGAACCCCGTTGCAGACAACTTGTCTAGGTTAGAAAATATTCTTGATGACCCACTACCTATTAATGATAGCTTTCCTGATGAACAATTAAATGTTATAAGTACTTCTCATAGCACTCCATGGTATGCTGATTATGCTAATTATATTGTTGCTAAATTTATACCACCTAGCTTCACATACCAGCAAAAGAAAAAGTTTTTCTATGATTTAAGACATTACTTTTGGGATGACCCACATCTTTATAAAGAAGGAGTAGATGGTGTTATTAGACATTGTGTACCTGAGCATGAACAGGAACAGATCCTACGCAAGTGTCATTCCGAGGCTTATGGAGGACACCACGCTGGAGATAGAACTGCACATAAGGTATTGCAATCTGGTTTTTATTGGCCTACTCTCTTCAAGGATGCCCGTAAGTTTGTCTTGTCTTGTGATGAATGTCAAAGAATTGGTAATATTAGTAGACGTCAAGAAATGCCTATGAATTATTCTCTTGTTATTGAACCGTTTGATGTTTGGGGCTTTGATTATATGGGACCTTTTCCTGCCTCTAATGGATACACACATATTTTAGTTGCTGTTGATTACGTTACTAAGTGGCTAGAAGCTATTCCAACTAGTAGTGTTGATCATAACACTTCTATTAAAATGCTTAAATAAGTTATTTTTCCGAGGTTTGGAGTCCCTAGATATTTAATGACTGATGGTGGTTCACACTTTATTCATGGTGCTTTCCGTAAAATGCTTGCTAAATATGATGTTAATCATAGAATTGCATCTCCTTATCACCCTCAGTCTAGTGGTCAAGTAGAGTTGAGCAATAGAGAGCTCAAATTAATTTTGCAAAAGACTGTTAATAGGTCTAGAAAGAATTGGTCTAAAAAACTTGATGATGCATTATGGGCATATAGAATTGCATACAAAAATCCTATGGGTATGTCTCCGTATAAAATGGTTTATGGAAAAGCATGTCACTTACCTCTCGAACTAGAACATAAGGCATATTGGGCTATTAAAGAGCTTAACTATGATTTCAAACTTGCCGGTGAGAAGAGGTTATTTGATATTAGCTCACTTGATGAATGGAGAACCCAAGCTTATGAAAATGCCAAGTTGTTTAAAGAAAAAGTTAAAAGATGGCATGACAAAAGGATACAAAAGCATGAGTTTAATGTAGGTGATTATGTATTGCTATAAAACTCTCGTTTAATATTTTTTGCAGGAAAACTTCTCTCTAAATGGGAAGGCCCCTATGTTATCGAAGAGGTCTATCGTTTCGGTGCCATAAAAATCAACAACTTCGAGGGCACAAATCCAAAGGTGGTAAACGGTCAAAGAATCAAACATTACATCTCAGGTAATCCCATAAATGTTGAAACCAATATTATTGAAACTGTAACCCCGGAGGAATACATAAAGGACACTTTCCGGAACGTTTCAGACTCCGAAAAGGAATAGGTATGTGGTACGGTAAGTAAACCGACTCCAAAACAATTTTTAAGGCAATATTTCTCCGTTTTGGAATATTTAGAAAAACAGAAAAATAAGTAGTAGTCCGGGAGAGACACGAGGGTGGTGGGCGCCCCCCCTGGGGCGCGCCCCCTACCTCGTGAGCACCTCGTGTGCCTTCCGGACTCTGTTTTCTTGCACGATACCTAGTTTGGTCGGTAAAAATTCATTATATATTCTCCCGAAGGTTTTGACTCCCGTATCACGCAAACCTCCTCTGTTCTTGTTTCGAGCTGTTTTTCTGACAGATCTAGGTTATCATGACGGCCCCAAGTGCCTCCAAGGACAAGTTCTTCGAGAAGGTCATCAACCCTTACCTCGCGGAGGTGCTGCGACACCCTCAAACCATTGAGTTGCGTGATGGGTTGCTGCACATCCGCGATGAAGAGGGACCAAAGGGGACCGGAAGCATGGAGACAAGGCTCGAAGCAGTGGAGTAACAAGTTTTCAAGTGCCAAAGGATGGTGGAACGGGGACTCAACTCTAACCACATGATGATCGCGGAGTTCACTAGCAACCACAAGTTGGATGCTGACAACATCGGGGAGACTATCTTCAAGCTTCATGAGAAGATCGAGCACCTCTAAGACCAAATTTATGTCCTGCAAAACCAAAACTATGAGTATGAATATAGATTCAAAAGGATGAGTTTGGCTGCAGATTTGAGGATCCCGGAGACTCGATCATCTTTCTATGATGGAGAACGTATGCCTTGGAAGATGGACGACAAGCCTGCATCATCAACATCACCACCACCTTCTTCACCGACAAAGGAGACATAATCACATGGGTATGGGCACTCCCCTTGGCAACTGCCAAGCTTGGTGGAGGTGCCCCGGTATCGTATCACCATCACAACTCCTATCTTTATCGCTTTTCTTAGTTCGATCCTATTAGTAGTATCTTGATCTAGTAGAATAAAGTTTATGGCATGATCTAGTTTTGAGTTTTGTTTTATGATCTCTCTTTGTAATCGAGTCCGTGAGTTATATATAATAAAGATTAGTGTTGAGTCAAGGGCTTGATAATTTTGCTATGATCTTGGGTGAATAAAAGAAAGAGAAAAAGAATAAAAAGAAACAAAAAGTTCATATTGATCTTATTGAGAGTAATGACTTCACATAGAAAGAGTATGATGATTAAAAGTTGTTGGGAGTTGGCAGACATAGCTTTGGTCATTGTTGCAATTAATAGGAAGTAATAAGGAAAGAAAGGTTTTCACATATAGATATATTATCATTGATGTCTTTTATGATTGGGAGCACTCATTAAAATATGACATGCTAAAGAGTTGATGTTGGACAAGGAAGACAACATAATGAGTTACGTCTTACTTATATCTGGGATAAAGTATGTTGTCATGGATCCTCTAACTTGTTGAGCTTGCCTTTCCCCCTCATGCTAGCCAAATTCTCAGCACCAAGTAGAAATACTACTTGTCCTTCCAAAATCCCTAAACTAGTTTTGCCATGAGAGTCCACTACATCTACCTATGGATTGAGTAAGATCCTTCAAGTAAGTTGTCATCGGTTGTAACATCCCAAATTTTCAATTTGAAATGTTATACATTAGATCATAAATACATATCATATTTTATTTTGCATTTTGGTTGATCCTAGAAATTCTACGCAACTCAAGGACCCACGGAGAGAGTTGGGGATTTCGTTATTTTCATATTTGAGTTTTCTCAAATTTTAAGAATAGGATCATTTGATTTTATTTATTTTATCATCAATTATTTCTATTACAAAATTATGAGAGAGGGAATAAAATGACTTTCCCAAAATAAAGAAATATTGAGGATTTAATAATAAAATCAAATAAGATTTTATTTCGGAGTTTTTTGTTATTTTATTTGAATTTAGGAAAAATGTGCGTTTTTCAAAATTGCATTTAGGCCCCAAATAAATGTTCACCTTGTGCAGCTTGATTTTAGAAGCCCGGGAAAATTTATTTCGGGATTTTTGGAGTCCGTTTAGTATTTCTTTTTATTTTTCTTCCGCACATAATTATTTAAAAAAACGAACCGACCTAACGGGCCGTGTCCGACCCGGACTCCGGCCCGACTAGGCTATATAAGCCGGGGGGGAGGCCCAGCCCCAGCCAAACCCTAGCCGAGCCGCCCCGCCCGCCGCCGCCGACACGCCGCCCGAGGTCGCCTTGATTTCCGCGCTGTTTTTTTTAGTTTTTTTTCGAAAAACCGTCCGGTTTTTCCGTCGGTTTTTTTAGTGTCGTTTTTTTTAAATAGATCGGGTTTTCCGATTTATTTAAATAGCGAGCGTTCGTCTGTTTGTTCTAACAAACGTTCGTCGTTTTTGTTTTTCTCGGATTAAATCCGCGATTTTTCTGATCGCGATTCGTGATCCGATTTTCGTTTTAGTATAACTTTTCGCTCGTTTATCGGAATCAGGCGATTCAAGTGCTTGGAGTTTCGTCTCGAAACCCTCTATCTGTTTAACAACTAAAACAAGTTTTTGCTACTGTAAAAATTGCCTTAGATTCAGATTAGTAGAATGAAGTTGTTTTCATTCGCCATTTGACTTTCGTTGCTTCGTTCGATTTGATTCTTTTTGCAAACCGGAGTTCTTAAGTTGAACCTTCTGGTTAGATCTCTTATTTGACTTTTACCTGTGCATTAGATGAGTACTTATTGTATGCTTGTTTGTTTGTCTACGATAGAATACCCGGAGTGCGCTGCCTGTTACTTCGAATCTCTAGGTTTCGCGGATCATCAGCAAGGCAAGTAACACTTTGATCATACCTTTCGTACTACCCAGTTTTATTGCATTAGATCAATCCTCAAACATTGCATGATTAGGATCTAATTAAATTGTGGGATGGGAAGTAGTTGAGGTAGTACCTATTACCTGTTTACTTTCAAACCTTTGGGAGTTACTTTTATGTTTGCTTATTATGCCATGCTATGCTAGTAGACGTGGATTGGGTGAGTGATATCCATGACAGATGTGAGTTTGTTAATTAATGGTTTATCTAGGTGGCAACTTAAACACACATCTGGGTGGATTGAGGCACCTGGGTATTCCAGGACTTGCCTGTTTTCTTTTGGACCGCCACCCAGGCTCAAAGGGATCATGAGACTATTCATACTAGAAACTTCCGTGTGCAGCCACAAGCTATTATGGGCTCTAGCATAGTTGACTAAGTCGTGCGAACTCTTACCATGGTAGACTAGCAGATGTAGGGGATGTAGGTGGTACGGTCTACCCGATCGTAAGGTGCTAGCGCTTCTGAAAGACTATGTCTCGGTCATCCGTCTTCTCAAACACCATGTAGTGCGAGAAACCAAACAGAGGCGATCGAGTCTTGTGGGGAAAAGTGTGCAAACCTCTGCAGAGTGTAATGAACTAATCATGGTTAGCCGTGTCCCCAATTATGGACATCTTGAGTATCTGGTACTTGGATTATCATGTGAATCTCAACATGTTACTCTAAATTAATTTTGTTGTGTTTGATTAATGATGATGCTTAATTGGGATTGAGAATGCTGTCAACCATTCTCAATGTTTAACAACTACCCTGATAGTTAAATAAATTTATTCCTTTGAAGTAGGGAAAAATTAGCTTTACGCAAAACTATAACCATAGAGCTTTCCACCAGCCAAATATGCATATAGTATAGCTGTTTCATTCCATTATTCTCTATGTGGTACCTTGCCAGCATATTCCATGTGCTGACCCGTTTAGGGCTGCAACGTTAATGTTGCAGACTTTTCAGACGACGATTAAGGAGTTTTTAGGTCGTGGTTCTATACTCAGTGATGCCGTTGGAGTTGATGGACTCACTTATCTTCCAAGCCTTCCGCTGTTATCGTTATTAGATGGCCTTAAGCCATATTTATTGTAATAAGTTCTCTATGGAGACACTCGATGTAATAAGTGTGTTATTGCTACTCTGCTATAAATCCTCCGAGTACTGTGTGGTGTCAGCATTACTGAACCAGGGATGACACTGGAGCACAGAGATCAGACTGTTTGAGGTCTGGTCGCTACAGAGATGGTATCAGAGCACCCGCTGACTGTAGGACCCGACCACTAAGCTAAAGACCTAGATCACTATTCCCTCTCTTCCTTTCTGACCTCTCATCTTTTCTACTCTTTTAGGATGGCAGATGCAAGGAACAAGTTCACACAACCGGATGAAGAGACACCCTTTGGACGTCACTTGAAGGAAGTCACTAGATACCTGAACATAGGAGTACCCAGCTTCATAGGAACCTACAACGCCACTTTACCTGAAGAAAAGCGCTGGATGATTCAAGTTCAAGTTCCAGGAAGGACGTTCATGCCAGTCACTGAGCCCATAGAGTTCTCTTTTGATGCACCAACTTGGAGTCTAGGAAAGAGCATGGCAGATCACATCGCCATGGGACGCATTGGAGAAGTCTACCGCAATGATCTCAAGGATACTATCTACCAGATTTGTGGGCGCCGAGATGAGCACTGGGAGATGATCAGCACCAGGAAGGATAGATCAATTGCAGCTTTTATCCAGGAGTTAAACCAGCACATTCGACGACAGGAGAACCAGATGTGCGCCGACATGATAGATCTAAAGAAGGCTAAGACTAGAATCAAGGAACTAGAGGAAGAACTCAAGGCTACACATGAAGATTATGAAGAGGAAATTGAAGTATTGGTGGAGAAGAATGATGATCTGATCAAGAAGATCGGGATATTTATGGGAGACCCTACTCCAGTAGATGAAGACAAAGAACCCAAGGAGATTAGCCCGGAAGACTACATCATCATCGACGACACAGACTCGGACCCAGACGAAAGCGATGATGACTATGTTGATGAAGCTGGAGTAGATATCATGGAGTCTGCAACCGAAGAATATTTCTAGTAGACCACCTCATCAGTAGTAGTAGTCCACCATGTAAATATAGTAGTCCGAGCACTTTTGCGATAGTTAGATCGATTGTATGCCCTTGTTTGATTGAATGAAGTGAATTGTTTGCTTTTGCCTCATGTGCATATGGGTAGTGTTTTCTATTTAAACCCCCTCTATTCTTACATCTCATATTTTCTAAACCCTCAGATGCCTCCGAGATGTGACCCCGGATTTACCTTTCCACCGGAGCTCACCCAGTTGATCCAGCAGCAGAACACATTGATGCAGTTGCTAGTCCAGAATCAGAACCAGGGGAACAACAACAGCAACAACCCACCACCACCACCACCTGTTGATCACTTAGCCCGTTTTCTTAGGCTAAATCCGCCGGTGTTTTCCAGTAGCACCGAGCCGATAGTACCAGATGATTGGCTCCGCAAGACAGCTAGAGAGTTGACCACATCAGGATGCACGGATGCGGAGAAGGTGAAGTTTGCCGCACATCAGCTTGAAGGACCCGCAGCATCATGGTGGGAGAATTTCACAGCCACTTTCCCTGTCGACACTATCACATGGGACCAGTTTTAGCAGGCTTTTCGAACTGCCCATGTTTCAGCAGGAGCTATGGCCATGAAGAAGCGAGAGTTTCGCGACTTGCACCAAGGAGGACGGACAGTAGGCTAGTATGTGGAGGACTTCAGTAAGTTAGCACGTTATGCCCTAGATGACATTGCTACGAATGCAGCTAAGCAGGAGAAGTTTCTGGAAGGACTGAATGATGAGTTGAGCATGCAGTTGATGGTAGCAACCTTCAACAACTACCAGGAGTTGGTAGACCATGCTCTTATGATTTAAGGCAAGCAACAGCAAATTGAAAATTGCAAGAGGAAGTATGGACAAGGAAAGTACACTTCAGGAGCTCAGCAGAAGCCATGTTTTACCCCTAGACCGGGAGGACATTTTCAGCATACCCATGGAGGAGGTAGCTCGCACAATCACAATGGCACCAGGAATGGTAATGGGAATGGCGGAAGCAATGGCCAGAATCGCACCAACCCATCAACCCCAGCCAAGAAGGACCTGAGCCAAGTCACTTGCTTTAAGTGTTCAAAGACCGGACATTATGCCAATGAATGCCCTGAAATACAAAATGGAAATGGCAATGGAAGCTCTGGGAAGAAGCCGAACCCTTTCAACAGGGGACAGGTGAACCACGTTAGCGTGGAGGAGGTTGAAGCTCAGCCTGATGCAGTAATAGGTAAGTTTTTGGTTAAGTCATTTACTGCACTCGTTCTTTTTGATACTGGTGCATCGCATTCATACATCTGAAGAGGATTTGTGGATAAGTATAACCTGTCAACCCAAGCCCTTAGGTCACCCATGTTAGTAACCTCGCCTGGAGCAGAATATATGGCTAGTCTATGGTGTGATCGGTTACCATTGAGGATTGGTAACTATGTTTTTCCCTCAGACCTAATAGTATTGGAATCCCAAGGATTGGATGTGATATTAGGCATGGATTGGTTGTCAAAGTATGAAGGGAATATTGAATATGCTAGTAAGTCAATTTTTCTTACCACCCCAGAAGGGAGAAGGATCAAGTATGTATCCCGACATGTGCCAAAGAGGACTCAAGTAAATTGCTTAACAGGAGTTGTGCAGGAGGAAGTACTAGTAGTGAAGGATTTCCCTGAAGTATTTCCAGAGGAGTTGCCAGGCATGCCACCGAATAGAGATATTGAGTTTTTGATTGAGCTATTGGCAGGCACAGGGCCAATATCAAAGAGACCATATAGGAATCCAGCATAGGATTTGGTGGAAATTAAGAAGCAGATTAAGGGTTACTGGATAAGGGATATATTCGCCCAAGTTCTTCGCCTTGGGGATCTCCAGTACTTCTAGTGGAGAAGAAGGATGGATCGTTAAGGATGGTTGTTGATTATAGAGGATTGAATGAAGTAACGATCAAGAACAAGTACCCACTACCGATGATCAATGATCTGTTTGATCGATTGCAAGGAGCTAAGGTATTTTCCAACATCGATCTGCGATCAGGATACCACCAGTTGAAGATTCAGGAACGGGATATTCCTAAGACAGCTTTTACCACCAGGTATGGGCTGTACGAGTATACCATTATGTCATTTGGTCTGACTAACGCACCCGCATATTTTATGAACATGATGAACAAAGTATTTATGGAGTTTTTGGATAAGTTCATCGTAGTGTTCATTGATGATATCCTGGTCTACTCGAAGAATGAAGAGGAGCATAAGGAGCATTTGCGTTTGGTACTTGGAAAGCTCAGAGAACATCAACTATATGCCAAGTTCAACAAATGTGAGTTTTGGTTAAAGGAAGTAGGATTCCTCGGACACGTTATATCCGGAGAAGGTATAGCAGTAGATCCTACCAAAGTAGATGTCGTGACCAAGTGGGAAGCACCAACCACCGTGGGAGAGATCTGGAGTTTTCTTGGACTCGCAGGATACTACCGGAGATTTATTGAGAATTTCTCAAAGATTGCGAAGCTGATGACGGAGTTATTAAAGAAAGATACCAAGTTCATATGGACGGAGAAATGTCAGGCTAGTTTCCAGGAGTTGAAGAAACGTTTGGTTACTTCACCAGTGTTGATTTTGCCAGACCAGACCAAGGACTATGAGGTGTATTGTGACGCTTCACGTCGAGGACTTGGAGCAGTGCTTATGCAAGAAGGGAGAGTTGTTTCATATGCCTCAAGACAACTGAAGCCTCATGAGTTGAATTATGCTACGCATGATTTGGAGTTAGCAGCCGTAGTGCATGCATTGAAAACATGGAGACATTTTCTGATTGGAAATCATTGTGAGGTGTACACGGATCATAAGAGTTTGAAATACATCTTCACACAAAAGGAGTTAAACCTCAGACAAAGGAGATGGTTGGAGCTCATCAAGGATTATGATATGAGATTGCATTACCATCCCGGAAAGGCTAATGTAGTAGCTGACACATTAAGCCGTAAGAGCCACGTCAATACATTAATGACGGGAGAAATACCAAGGGAGTTAGCAGAAAATCTTCGTGAACTATGTTTGGAAATAGTTTTGAGAGGCTATGTAGCAGCATTGGAGATTCAGTCAACTTTGATGGATAGAATCAGAGAAGCTCAAAAGACTGACAAGGAGATTGCCTCTATTAAGGAGAAACTTAGCAAAGGAAAGACTAAAGGATTTCGTGAGGATGAGAACGACACCGTATTGTTTGAAGACCGTGTTTATGTGCCCAATGACCTGGAGATTAGGAAGTTCATTCTGCAAGAGGCACATGATTCACCATATTCGATTCATCCAGGAAATACCAAGATGTATTTGGATTTGAATGATATTTTCTGGTGGACCGGAATGAAGAAGGATATTGTAGAGCATGTAGCAGTCTGTGATGTGTGTCAGAGAGTAAAGGCAGAGCATCAGAAGCCAGCAGGATTATTACAACCATTGCTGATACCCGAATGGAAGTGGGATAAGTTAGGCATGGATTTTATCACGGGATTACCCAGGACTCGTTCAGGCTATGACTCGATTTGGGTTGTAGTTGATCGATTGACAAAAGTAGCTCATTTCATCCCAGTAAAGACCACTTACACCAGTGCTAAGTTGGCAAAGATATACATGACCAGGATCGTATGTCTGCATGGAGTTCCGAGGAGTATCGTATCAGATAGAGGAACCTAGTTTACCTCAAAGTTCTGGAAGCAGTTGCATGAAACTTTGGGAACTAGGCTAGAATTCAGTACAACTTTTCATCCACAGACAGATGGACAGACCGAGAGAGTCAATCAGATTTTGGGGATATGCTGAGAGCTTGTGCGCTAGATTACGGATCTAGTTGGGATGATAATTTGCCATATGCAGAGTTCTCTTACAACAACAGTTACCAAACCAGTTTGAAGATGGCCCCTTTCGAAGCTTTGTATGGAAGGAGGTGCAGGACACCGTTGTCGTGGGACGAAGTTGGAGACCGCCAATTGTTTGGACCTGACTTGATTAAAGAGTCTGAACAGAAGGTGAAGTTGATTCGTGATAGGCTCAAGGTAGCTTAGTCCAGACAGAAGAGTTATGCAGATTCTAAACACAAGGAGACAGTTTACGAAGTTGGAGATAGAGCTTATCTTCGAGTATCTCCACTTCGAGGAACAAAGCGTTTTGGAGTTAAAGGAAAGTTAACGCCACAATTTGTAGGACCATATTGAGTTTTGGAGCGTATGGGAGAAGTGGCGTACAAGTTGGAATTGCCCGAAGGATTGTCAGGAGTTCATGATGTGTTCCACGTTTCCTAGTTGAAGAAGTGTCACGCAGAGATGGCTGACATACCTTTGAGAGATACAGTGCCATTGGAAACTATTCAGTTGGATAACGATTTGACCTACGAGGAGAAACCAATTAAGATTCTTGAGTTTGCCAATCGAGTCACTCACAGCAAGGTTATCAAGTTTTGCAAATTTCAGTGGAGCCACCACACGGAGGACGAAGCCACCTGGGAACGAGAGGAAGATTTGCTCAAGGACCACCCTCACCTATTTTCTAGCCAACCTGAATCTCGAGGGCGAGATTCATCTTAAGGGGGGTAGGTTTGTAACATCCCAAATTTTCAATTTGGAATGTTATACATTAGATCATAAATGGATATCATATTTTACTTTGCATTTTGGTTCATCCTAGAAATTCTACGCAACTCAAGGACCCACGGAGAGAGTTGGGGATTTCGTTATTTTCATATTTGAGTTTTCTCAAATTTTGAGAATAGGATCATTTGATTTTATTTATTTTATCATCAATTATTTCTATTACAAAATTATGAGAGAAGGAATAAAATGACTTTCCCAAAATAAAGAAATATTGAGGATTTAATAATAAAATCAAATAAGATTTTATTTCGGAGCTTTTTGTTATTTTATTTGAATTTAGGAAAAATGTGCATTTTTCCAAAATTGCATTTAGGCCCCAAATAAATGTTCACCTTATGCGTCTTGATTTTAGAAGCCCGGGAAAATTTATTTCGGGATTTTTGGAGTCCGTTCAGTATTTCTTTTTATTTTTCTTCCGCGCGTATTTTTTTAAAAAAACGAACCGACCTAACGGGCCGTGTCCGACCCGGACTCCGGCCCGACTAGGCTATATAAGCCGGGGGGGGGAGGCCCGGCCCATGCCAAACCCTAGCCAAGCCGCCCCGCCGCCGCCACCGCCGCCCCGCCGCCGCGCCACCCGCCGCCTACGCCGTTGCCGCCGACACGCCGCCCGAGGTCGCCTCGATTTCCGCGTCGGATTTTTTTATTTTTTTTGAAAAACCGTCCCGTTTTTCCGTCGGTTTTTTTAGTTTCAGTTTTTTTAAATAGATCGGTTTTTCCGATTTATTTAAATAGCGAGCGTTCGTCCGTTCGTTCGTTCTAACGAACGTTCGTCATTTTTCTTTTTCTCGGATTAAATCCGTGATTTTCCTGATCGCGATTCGTGATCCGATTTTCGTTTTAGTATAACTTTTCGCTCGTTTATCGGAATCAGGCGATTCAAGCGCCTGGAGTTTCATCTCGAAACCCTCTATCTGTTTAACCAACTTAAACAAGTTTTTGCTACTGTAAAAATTGCCTTAGATCCAGATTAGTAGAACGAAGTTGTTTTCTTTCGCCGTTTGACTTTCGTTGCTTCGTTCGATTTGATTCTTTTTGCAAACCGGAGTTCTTAAGTTGAACCTTCTGGTTAGATCTCTTATTTGACTTTTACCTATGCATTAGATGAGTACTTGTTGTATGCTTGTTTGTTTGTCTGTGATAGAATACCCGGAGTGCGCCGCTTGTTACTTCGAATCTCTAGGTTTCGCGGATCATCAGCAAGGCAAGTAACACTTTGATCATACCTTTCCCACTACCCAGTTTTATTGCATTAGATCAATCCTCAAACATTGCATGATTAGGATCTAATTAAATTGTGGGATGGGAAGTAATTGAGGTAGTACCTATTACCTGTTTACTTTCAAACCTTTGGGAGTTACTTCTATGTTTGCTTATTATGCCATGCTATGCTAGTAGACGTGGATTGGGTGAGTGATATCCATGACAGATGTGAGTTTGTTAATTAATGGTTTATCTAAGGTGGCAACTTAAACACACATCTGGGTGGATTGAGGCACCTGGGTATTCTAGGACTTGCCTGTTTTCTTTTGGACCGCCACCCAGGCTCAAAGGGACCATGAGACTATTCATACTAGAAATTCCGTGTGCAGCCACAAGCTATTATGGGCTCTAGCATAGTTGACTAAGTCGTGCGAACTCTTACCATGGTAGACTAGCAGATGTAGGGGATGTAGGTGGTACGGTCTACCCGGTCGTAAGGTGCTAGCGCTTCTGAAAGACTATGTCTCGGTCATCCGTCTTCTCAAACACCATGTAGTGCGAGAAACCAAACGGAGGCGATCGAGTCTTGTGGGGAAAAGTGCGCACACCTCTGTAGAGTGTAATGAACTAATCATGGTTAGCCGTGTCCCCGGTTATGGACATCTTGAGTACCTAGTACTTGGATTATCATGTGAATCTCAACATGTTACTCTAAATTAATTTTGTTGGGTTTTGATTAATGATGATGCTTAATTGGGATTGAGAATGCTGTCAACCATTCTCAATGTTTAAAAACTACCCTGATAGTTAAATAAATTTATTCCTTTGAAGTAGGGAAAAATTGGCTTTACGCAAAACTGTAACCATAGAGCTTTCCACCAGCCAAATATGCATATAGTATAGCTGTTTCATTCCATTATTCTCTATGTGTTACCTTGCCAGCATATTCCATGTGCTGACCCATTTCGGGCTGCAACGTTAATGTTGCAGACTTTTCAGACAATGATTAAGGAGTTTTTAGGTCGTGGTTCTATACTCAGTGATGCCGTTGGAGTTGATGGACTCACTTATCTTCCAAGCCTTCCGCTGTTATCATTATTAGATGGCCTTAAGACATATTTATTGCAATAAGTTCTCTATGGGGACACTCGATGTAATATGTGTGTGATTGCTACTCTGCTATAAATCCTCCGAGTACTGTGTGGTGTCAGCATTACTGATCCAGGGATGACACCGGAGCACAGAGATCAGACTGTTTGAGGTCTGGTCGCTACATCGGTGCAAAGCAATAAAAATTGCTCTAAATATGTATGATTGATTGGTGTGGGATAAATAAGCTTTATACGATCTTGTGATGTGGAAGTAATAAAAGCGATGGACTGCATAATAAAGGTTTATATCACAACGGGCAATATAAAGTGACGTTCTTTCGCATTGGGATTTTATGCATCCAACCATAAAAGCGCATGGCAACCTCTGCTTCCCTCTGCGAAGGGCCTATCCTTTATCATTATCTTCTACCTTATGCAAGAGTCACAGTGATCTTCACCTTTCCTTTTTCATTTTATCCTTTGGCAAGCTCAGCATGTTGGAACAAACATGATATATATATATATATATATATATATATATATATATATATATATATATATATATCTAATTGGATGTAGGGGAGCATGAACGATTATTGTTGACATTACCCTTGAGGTAAAAGGTTGTGGGGCAAAACTATAAGCCCCTATCTTTCTTTGTGTCCGATTAAAACTTCATAACCACAAGTATTGCGTGAGTGTTAGCATTTATGAAGGACTAAATGATAGTTGAGTATGTGGACTTGCTTTTTAGCTCTGACATAGACTCTTTCCGATGTTATGATAAATTGCAATTGCTTCAATGACTGAGATTATAGTTTGTCGGAGCCCAATAAGGTTTATGATTTATACTTTTGCATTGTGAATAGATCATCACTTGAACATAAGTAATCATATGATAAAATCTATATATGTTGCTGTTATGAGAATAATCATGATGCCTTCATATCCGTATTTTATTTTTATCGACGCCACTACCTCTAAACATGAGGACATATTTATTGTTATCGGCTTTTCGCTTGAGGACAAGCGAGGTCTAAGCTTGGGGGAGTCGATACGCCCATTTTGCATCATGCTTTTATATCGATATTTATTGCATTATGGACTGTTATTTTACTTTATGTCACAAAACTTATGGCTATTCTCTCTTATTTTACAAGGTTTACATAAGGAGGGAGAATGCCGGCAGCTGGAATTCTGGGCTGGAAAAGGAGCAAATATTAGAGACCTATTCTGCGCAACTCCAAAAGTCTTGAAACTCCACGGAACATCCTAAAATAAATAAAGAAAAATCCTCGCCAAAGATGAAGGCCAGGGGCCCACACCCTACTCATGAGGGTGGGGGGCGCCCCCCCTCTAGGGCGCGCCCCCTACCTCGTTGGCCCCCTAGTGGCTCTCCGACGTCCATCTTCTCCTATATGAAGTCTTTCGATGAGAAAAAAATAAGAAGGAACTTTTCGGGACGAGACTCCGCCGCCACGAGGCGGAACCTTGGCAGAACCAATCTAGAGCTCCGACAGAGCTGTTCTGCCGGGGATACTTCCCTCCGGGAGGGGGAAATCATCACCATCGTCATCACCAACGTTCCTCTCATCGGGAGAGGGCAATATCCATCAACATATTCACTAGCACCATCTCATCTCCAAAACCTAGTTCATCTCTTGTATCCAATTCTTGTCTCGAAGTCCGAGATTGGTGCTGTAGGTTGCTAGTAGTGTTGATTACTCTCTGTAGTTGATGCTAATTGGTTTATTTGGTGGAAGATCATATGTTCAGATCCTATATGCATATTATTACCCCTCTAATTATGAACATGAATATGCTTTGTGAGTAATCACGTTTGTTCCTGAGGACAAGGGAGAAGTCTTGCTATTAGTAGTCATGTGAATTTGGTATTCGTTTGATGTTTTGATAAGATGTATGTTGTCTAGCCTCTAGTGGTGTTATGTGAACGTCGACTACATAACACTTCACCATTATTTGGGCCTAGAGGAAGGCATTGGGAAGTAATAAGTAGATGATGGGTTGCTAGTGTGACAGAAGCTTAAACCCTAGTTTATGCGTTGCTTCGTAAGGGGCTGATTTGGATCCACATGTTTCATGCTATGGTTAGGTTTACCTTAATACTTTTGTTGTAGTTGAGGATGCTTGCAATAGAGGTTAATCATAAGTGGGATGCTTGTTCAAGTAAGAATAGCACCCAAGCACCGGTCCACCCACATATCAAATTATCAAAGTATCGAACGCGAATCATATGAACGTGATGAAAACTAGCTTGACGATATTCCCATGTGTCCTCGGGAGCGCTTTTCCTATTATAAGAGTTTGTTTCGGCTTGTCCTTTGATACAAAAAGGATTGGGCCACCTTGCTGCACTTTATTTACTTTTGTTACTTGTTGCTCGTTACAATTTATCTTATCACAAAACTATATGTTACTACTTATTTCAGTACTTGCAGAGAATACCTTGCTGAAAACCACTTATCATTTCCTTCTGCTCCTCATTGGGTTCGACACTCTTACTTATCGAAAGGACTATGATAGATCCCCTATACTTGTGGGTCATCACTAGATTGCCTTGAGAGGCTGCTTTGCGCTTCTGCTACAAGGGCCGCAGTGTGCTCCTCCGTTCGGAGAGAGCGCTCTGTGTTTCCATTAACTGTAATAACCCCCCGAGGTCCTGGCATCTTGAGCTTGAGGTATGCATAATGTGGTACCGCATTGAATCTTGCAAATGCGGTTCACCCGAGCCGTGCATGATAACCACTACGGAACGGGACTATATCAAAGATTAATTCTTCGCTTCAGAAGTTATCCGGGGATCCGAAGACCACTTCCAGTGTAATTGAGCCTGTGCAATGGGCCTCTACACCTGGAATGACACATTTAAAGGTCGTTTTTGTGGGTTTGATCCTTGAGGGGTCTATACCCATTTTGCACACTGTGTCCTGATAAAGCAGGTTCAGGCTGCTTCCGCCATCCGTAAGGACTCGAGTGAGGTGAAATCCGTCAATGATTGGGTCTAGGACCAGTGCGGCGAATCCGCCATGACGGATACTAGTGGGGTGCTCCCTACGATCGAAGGTGATCGGACAGGAGGACCATGGGTTGAACTTTGGGGCGACTAGATCCAACGCATATACGTCCCTGAGTGCACGCTACCGCTCCCTGTTGGGGATGTGGGTTGCGTATATCATGTTCACCGTCCGCACTTGTGGGGGGAACCTCTTCTGTCCCCCAGTGTTCGGCTGCCGGGGCTCTTCCTTGTTATCACTATGTGGCCCCTTATCTTTGTCTTCGGCAATTAACTTGCCGGCCTGCTTGAACACCCAACAATCCCTGTTGGTGTAGTTGGCTGGGTTTTCGGGGGTGCCGTGTATTTGACACAAGCGATCGAGTATACGGTCCAAACTGGATGGGCCCGGAGTGCCTCTTTTGAATGGATTTTTCCGCTGACCGGGTTTAGAGCCTTTGAATCCGGCATTGACTGTCGTATCTTCAGTATCATCGCTGTTAATGCGGTGCTTATGTTTGTTGCGATGTGACCTGCTATTGCCGTCCTTGGTATCCGAAGTACCATGGTTCTTTGACATATTATTACTGTGAGCCAGCCAGCTGTCTTCTCCCGCACAAAAGTGGGTCATGAGTTTCGTGAGGGCTGCCATAGATTTCGGCTTTTCCTGACCAAGGTGCAGGGCTAGCCACTCATCGCAGATGTGGTGTTTGAAAGCTACTAGGGCCTCTGCGTCCGGCCAGTCGACGATTTGATTTTTCTTTGTTAGGAATCGAGTCTAGAATTGCCTGGCCGATTCTTCTGGCTGCTGAATTATGTGGCTCAAGTCATCGGCATCTGGTGGTCACACATAAGTGCCCTGAAAGTTGTCGAGGAATGCGGCTTCCAGATCTTCCCAACAGCTAATGGATTCTGCTGGCAAGCTGTTAAGACAATGCCACGTTGGTCCTTTGAGCTTTAGTGGGAGGTATTTGATGGCGTGTAAGTCATCACCGCGGGCCATGTGGATGTGGAGGAGGAAATCCTCGATCCATACCGCAGGATCTGTTGTGCCGTCGTATGATTCAATATTTATGGGTTTGAAACCTTCTGGGATTTGATGATCCATTACTTCATCTGTGAAGCATAAGGGGTGTGTGGTGCCTCTGTATTGGGCTATATCGCGACGCAGCTCAAATGGGTCTTGCCCGCTGTGTTCGGCCCGGCCGGATTTACTTTTACTGTATTCGGCGTGACGTTTATCGTCTCGCATAGTGGCGCGCCCTCGTGATCCGTAGATCGATCTTGCATGTTTTTCTTTGTCCTCCAATACGTCTCGCAGGTCTGGCGTGTTTCCCCATGCTTTTTTATTTGAATGGTGTTGGGGTGCAGGCTGAGCTTTTGGCTGGAATGCCTCTCTATCACGGCCACGAGGTGGCCGATCAGCCACGTCATATGCTTCTTCCTCCAGTCGAGGTAGCAACCTGCATTTTGGGTAACTTTTGTAGGGGCGCTCGAGTTTATATTCCTCGGCCGCGAGGACTTCAGTCCATCTGTCAGCTAGCAGATCTTGATCAGCTTGAAGCTGCTGCTGCTTTTTTAAGGCTATTCACCGTGGCCATAAGCCGACGCTTGAAGCACTCTTGTTCGACGGGATCCTCTGGCACGGCGAATTCGTCATCGCCGAGGCTTGCCTCGTCTTCGGAGGGGGGCATGTAATTATCATCCTCCGCCTCTCCATCTGCCGCTCTCCCAGGAGGGCTGGCTCGTCCATCCTCCTGCTCTAAATCTTGCTGGAGGGGATTGTTGTTGTCTTCGGCACTATCCGGAGTGTTATTATCTCCTGTGCCGGCATCACCACTTTTTCTTTGGCGGGACTTAGAGCGGCGCTGCTGACGTCGGCGCTTGGGTTGCTTCTTGGAGGGGTCATCCTCCGCTGTCTCTTCACCATTGCCTTCTTTGGGTGTGTCCACCATGTATATATTGTATGATGAGGTGGCTGTCCAGTGCCCTGTGGGCAGTGGTTGCTCTTCGTCTCCCGCATAGTCGTCCATACCGTCGATGTCTTCGGAGTCGAAGTCGAGCATGTCAGTTAAGTCATCGATAGTGGCTACTAAATGGGTGGTGGGTGGGGCGCGAATTTCTTCGTTGTCTGCATCCCAATCCTACCGGACATAGTTCGGTCAGGATCCTCCTGACAAGGAGAGAGACCTTAATGAGTTCAGTATGTCGCCAAAGGGCGAGTGCTGAAAAATATCCGCGGAGGTAAACTCCATGATCGGCGCCCAATCGGATTCGCTAGGAACGGGTGCAGGCGGTTCGGAGTCTGTGGCCGGAGAAGGATCCGGCAGTTTGACAACACGGCTCTCGTGCAGGGTAAGGTCGATGTTTGGCTCGATCACCGATGAGGATAAGGCTTCCGTGGAGGGGTCCATCCACGGTGCAACTGGCTCTGAATTGAGGGTTGGAGCGGTTGCCGGTGCGATCTCCTGAACACTGTCTGATGGTAGAGCTAAATCGTACTCATCGTGACTGCGTGACGCACAAGGCAGAGGCTCGAATCCGTCGAAGATCAAGTCTCCGTGGATATCGGCCATGTAGTTTAAGCTTCCAAACCTGACCTGGTGGCCAGGGGCGTAAGTTTCAATCTGCTCCAGATGGCCAAGCAAATTGGCCCGCAGTGCAAAGCTGCCGAATACAAAAATCTGTCCGGGGAGAAAAGTCTCACCCTGGACTGCATCGCTAACGATGATCAAAGGAGTCATCAAGCCTAACGGCGACAACACAGAGGAACTCTCAATGAAAGCACCAATGTCGGTGTCAAAACCGACGGATCTCGGGTAGGGGGTCCCGAACTGTGCGTCTAAGGCGGATGGTAACAGGAGGAAGGGGACACGATGTTTTACCTAGGTTCGGGCCCTCTTGATGGAGGTAAAACCCTACGTCCTGCTTGATTAATATTGATGACATGGGTAGTACAAGAGTAGATCTACCATGGTAGGATTGTATGTTGTCCTACGTACTAAAACCCTCCGGTTTATATAGACACCGGAAAGGGCTAGGGTTACACAAGGTCGGTTACAAAGGAGGAGATATACATATCCGTATTGCCTAGCTTGCCTTCCACACCAAGTAGAGTCCCATCCGGACGTGAGAAGAAGTCTTCAATCTTGTATCTTCATAGTCTAATAGTCCGGCTGAAAGATGTAGTCCGACTGTCTAGAGACCCCCTAATCTAGGACTCCCTCAGCCGTGTTTCACACTCCTCCGTCGTAATAGTGGAGACAATAGCTTTCATAAAAAATAAACAATGAATACTCGTTGCTCGTCCTCTATATCGGAAAGAATACTTTCATTCGCCGACATGTGGGTCGTCGACCATCCTGGTCCACCCGCCATGCACAAAATTATCCTGGTCTACCCCGGTCGTATCGCAGGCCCAACCTTTCCCACTGTAAGTTGTTCGGACGAAGGAACCATCATGACTTCGTTGAATTCCGCTTCTTCAAGAAAACTTACTGTACCTGCAATACTGCTACCACACGCGAAGACTGGCCGGCACTATACCACATCATATCACCGAAACCCACTAGGCCAACCTAGCCCGCCTAGGTCATCTATTTTGGAATGGAGGGAGTACGTCTCTGCACTGCTATGATTTTGTGTTGCACATTCTCTGTACTTTTTCTACGATTTTCATACCCTATGAACCAAATGAGGCCTGAATGCATGTCAACTATTGTCTGATTCATCGCTAAGCCTACAATTTTAGGAGCTAGGGCTATTGGTCGATCGACGAGGGATAAGTATAAGTGTACCACGAGCTCATTAGCCCCAACGTTTCTCCTCGGTGAGTGTTTTGAAAGTACTATAGCTCGCACAGTAGCTAGCCTACTAACACCAAGAATCATCAAACAAGCCCTACTGATATGATAAACAGTTCAAACTTACATCTAAGCATGCCATATATTACATCAAAAGCTGGTGCGGATACATCTGTTTCCATAACTCGGAGAGGGTTCACATGATTCATCGCATGATTCACTATTAAACAAAAGTAGCAAGATCCGCCCACACAAGACAGTGCACTATCCCTAAGATGGTTTGATAACACGCATCATTCTGGTAATTAAACATGGGGCAATGCAAACTACCCTGAAGGATTAGCGCGACCAACTATTTCTTGTCATCGATCTCTCAGGCAATGACCACAACACGGATAGCGGCATGGGAATCGATTTCTGGGGCGATGTCCACAGGACTGGCCACGACATCAGAATCGATCTCTGGGGCGATGTCCACAGGATGGACAGTGGCATCGGAATCAACCTCCGGGGCGATGCCAACAGGACCAGCCACCACATCGAAATCATCAAGGACGTCCACCGGCACCTGCACAACCGTAACATATTAGCAAGCACATTGCAAATAATCAAAAACCACAACTGTGGTAATAAGCCATTATTTTTTACCTTGTGCAGCTCACCGGGGGATCTCATCCCTCCGGGGGCCATCTCCTCGTCCTCGATGGGGGCCATCACCTTGCCAGGGGAATACTGCTTCTCAACGGCGACTATCTCCTCAAACTCGGTCTTGAGCCTCACATAGGTGGCAATCAAAGTTCTTGGGGTAGGCACGGTGGGGCCCTTGATGTTCTTCCAACTTTATTTGAGGAGTTCGTCCGCCAACATCCTCAACTCTTTGGCCAGTGCTTGTTTCTTGGAGTTCTTCGTCTCCAGGGGTTGGCCCACCAACATGGTCAACTCATTGTCGGTGATCGCTTCCTGGAGATCATTGTCTCAAGTGGGTTGTCCGCTGGCAACTCTTTGCCTAGTGCTCCAGGATCCATCAACGAACTGACAAACAAAAAGCAATCGAAAGGAAACCACAATCGCAATGAAAACGGGAAAAGAATAGGATGTGAGAATCGGTCGGTGCTTCGCAAAAAGAAGATTCTTGGAATGAAAATATAGCAGCATAACTGATTTTCCCACCTTTCCTTCGTCGGTACAAAAGAAAAATGGCAGAAGTGAGTAGCCTGGAGTGAGGTTTTCTTCAAGAAAGGGAAGAAAGGGCTTGAACGAGTGTTCTAGTGAAATGATGGTTGCTTCGTCCAGTCCAACTTGGAGGCCACCTTACCACTACTGGTAAAGGTGTGGGTTTTGTGATATGACGGGTCATGACGGCCACACCGGGGTGACAGGTGAGTCTCGACTGTATCACCTCGCTGTGATTTGGTGGATGGCACGCGGGCCCGGATGCTTTGAAATGTCCCGCATGTGCACCGCAGCCAAGGCGGAGAGGAAAACGAGAGAACTATGTAATTAATGCATGAGTTTAATTAGGGTAGTTTTGTAAAGTACGAGATAAATTCCTCCAATCGCAAAATGCCTTGGTTCATGAGATTTGAGATTTGAGCCCTATAAACCGGAAGGGAGGGAGTATTGCACACGGTGTAGTCTAGTCACTTGTTGAAATCTCTAGAAAGGCAAATGCTCCTTTCCGGTTTACAGGGCTATACTACTCCCTCCATCTAGGTGTGTAAGTCATCTTATGAAAACCAAATAGTCCCAAAACACTTAGGCGCGGTGCATTAACTTCTACGTTGTTTCTTGTTTCTTGACATATCAACCAATAAGAGATGAGATGTGTGCATGCTTTTAATGACTTGCAATGGATAGTTCATTGCATGCAATGCTATTAATTAGCAAATAAACATTGGTTGTCGGGGGTTGGGTGCGACATATGCCAAAGGATGGCTTATCATGGTGGGGGCGAGTAGAACGTCGCCGGTGCCTGGAAACGGGATGAGCCGTAGACATGCACGCCGATGAATGTTACCCAGCTTCAGGGCTCTCCGGGGAGATAATACCCCTACTGCTGCTCTGCGGGGTCTCCGCATGATCACTATGGCAAAATGTTTACACAATTGCTCCTTGAGCTGTTTTCTGGAGGTAGGAGAGGGCAAGGCTAGCTCTCTCCCTCCTATATGATCTGGTCTAGGGCTACTGGATTCCAACCCTTTGCATGGGTTCCCTAGGGGGTTTATACAGGCCTACCCCCCAGGGGTACAATGGTAATCTGACTGGACGCGGGCCCAGCCGTCAGTGTTTCCGACCTCCGTCTTCTCCGCCGACTGCTGGGGCCCGCCGACTGGTGGGCCTCGCCGACTGGCTATGTACGGAGCCGACAGGCCGCGTCCGCCGCGGGCGGGTCTTGCCGGCTGCTGATTACTGTAGCTGTGCTTCTGATGAAACGGGCTTGGTCATGGAGTCGTGGCAACAGCCCCGCCGCCTGGCGGGCGATCACTATTACCACTCTCCGTCACATCTGATTAATGGCGCGCGGGCCCGGGGGAGGATCTGGCTGACTCTCGGGGGCCGACTCCCAACTGGTCCGACTGGGGGTGCACTTGCCGTCTCCTGGGGTCCCACTGGTTGGTGGAACCCACCGCCCCAGGGTCGTACAGACAAGCCGTCGTGGGCACAGGATTCGGTCCTTTGGTGTTGATGTTAGGCCCGACACGGCAACAGTGCCACGCCGCACAAAGATCTTCCCGGGTACGGCATGCTGTAGCCATGCCTGCCCCTGGTAAGGGGTGTGAGTGGGCTTGACTGTAGCCACTTCCCGTCCCGTCCCTCTTGATGAGGGCATGGGGTTTGTTGGAGTCGCGGGCCGACTCCCCAAAGCCGTGTTCCCTGGAAGTCGCCAGTCAGGAGTCGGCTTATCCTGAAGTCGTCAATGGGACTCGGCCGCGAGTGTGCAGTCGGCTGTCTTGCCGCCGACTTCTCAGAAGGCGGCTCTTTGTCCTGGGGTCTTAAGGGGCGCAGCCTACCCCGATGTCTTGAAAGGTGATCTGGGGCTCGGTTTAGCCTACCTGTGGCCCATTACTCCGACAGTAGTCCCCGAAGCTGATGAGGCGCCATGGACGATCGCTCGAGAAGCCTCAACAGTTTCTCTCTCCGGGTGCTCGACACATGGTTCTTGCTTGATTTCTATCGGGCCGACTTGAAGGAGTTGGACTCGCCCAACTCTGACTTTGCACAGTATTTCGAACGTCTTGGCGGGATCCAAGTAGCGTGCCGGCTAAGCTTCCAGGCCGCCGCCCGTTCCGGGCCCATCACATGGCAGCGCGCAGCCAGGCTAGTCTGCCAGCCTACAGGCGTGATGAGATAGGCCCGTAGGAGGGGCCCGCCACTACCGCGCCTCGGCCCTTGAGAGGATCCGCTGTGGCCCACGCTGACGGTTGGGATTCTGGTGAAGTTACTGCACGCAGTAACTTTGTCGTGGAAACGTGGGGGTCGTGGGCGTAGTAAATCCCACACCCACCCCCTCGGCTTCGCAACCCATGAGGCTATAATTAGCGGGAGGAGGGGGCGCGGCAGAGCACGCGCGCCCCTCCTTCCTACTACTCCTTGCTCTTCTCCTTCTTCTTCTTCCTTGCTCCACCGCGCACCCAAGCTTTGCCGAACGCCGCGGCGATCAGCTCGTGATGAGTTCATCTTCTGGCGCCGCGCCTCCCTCGGTGCATTCCGGCACCTGGGACGGCTCAGAAGTGCATGATGACCACATCGAGTTCCTTCGCAAGACTCGTCGTCTCCCCGACGAAGATCACGTGCGGGTGCGTCTTGTGCCGAAGGGGGAGATTTCCCCTGTGCCGGAGGAGGGCGAGCGGGTCATCTTCCGCTCGCTCTGCCTGCGCGGATTGGGGCTGCCGGCGAGTAGCTTCTTCTGCTCTTTTCTGGAATTCTACGGCCTCCAGCTGCACCACCTCACGCCCAACACGGTGCAGCTGCTGTCCGCCTTCGTGGCCTTGTGCGAAGGCTTCCTCGGAGTCCTCCCCACCCTCGAGCTCTGGGCGAGTTCTTCTTCTCCAAGCTCGGCACCCAGGCTGCAGGCGTGCCGACACAATGCAGCGCTTTCATCGCTGTGCGGAGATTGGGGGCCGACAACCCCTTCCCCACCATCAAGCTGATAAAGTCGGTGAAGATGTGGCAGCGCTCGTACTTCTACGTCAAGAGCGTCTTTGCGAGGGGCGATTGGGTCAACCTGCCGGCTTTCGAAGCCGGCCCGCCGGCTGGGAGACTGCCCAACAAGTCATATCGGGCGAAGTCGCTGACACCTGCAGGAGCCTGTGCCGTCACCCGACTCCGAGTGCTGACGCAGTCAGAGGGCCTGACTGGTCCGGACCTGCTGGCCGCCTTCGTGGCGCGCCGAGTTCTCCCGCTCCAAGGCCACCCCCACATGATATGCCAAATGAGCAGGCACCGTGATCCGAGTCGAATGTGAACCAAGGACATGCCTCACGAGGAGGTGGCATACATGGTGAACTACCTCTCGGACAGCAAGCTGCTGGAGGACTGGCGGTTCGGCAAGGAGCCGTACTCCCGCGCCAACCCCCCACCTATAGTGAGTTGCCCTTTCTTTCTTTCTTCGAGTTGTCTTCTTTCTTGCCGAGTCTGTTTTGTGCGACCTGACCAGTCGTCCTTGGTCAGAATCCCCTTCTCCATCTGCTAGCCGACACCTCGGGGCCGGCCCGTGAGTTCCTTGCCGACCGGGCGGAGAGCGATGTCGACGACCCCGATCTGGGGGCAGCGGCTTTGGAAGACGACGCCGAGGGAGGAGGCGGCCCGTGGCTCGGGGCCAGTCTAGAGGACTGGCCTAATGATGACGAGGAGGTCGCCCCCCGCCCCCGGCCAGGAGCTAGCCATCCTGGTGCGGGCTCTTCTGCCGCGCCGGGTGCTCTGGGCGGCGGGAAGAAGCGCCGGGCCGTGCCGACTTTTTTCGGCAGTCGGCCGAAGAAGCCCAAGAGTTCGGCTGCGGCGACCCGGCGGGATGAGGCGGCTGCGAAGGCCATCCGCTTCCGTAAGGAAGTGAAGAAGCCACCGCTGGTCTCCGCGTGAGTATTCCATCTTGACGCTTTATTCTTTCTCTGTAGCTTTGTCTGAGTCTTTTACTTGCTTCCCTTGCTTCAGGGCTCTCCTCACTCTTGAGAGGGTCGCCGCCGCCTCCGTCATGGGGTCAGCGGAGACATCCGCCTCCACTCGGCGGATTGACCCTGCCGCCGACCTTTGGGAGGTGATGGAGCGGAATGCGCAGGAGAAGCGCAACGAGGAAGAGGCCGCCCACCTGGAGAAGGTGGAGGCCGATAAGGTGGAGGCCTCCGCCAAGATGAAGCTGGCCGAGGCCGCCGCGGCGAAGCGGCAGGGTGAGGAGGCCGCGCGCCACCAATTAGCGGTGTTCGTCACCCCGCTGAACACTGCGCCGCCGCCTCCGGAGTTCACGGGGCAGACTGGGGAAGCCGGCAGCGAGAACCCCGTCCTGGAGAGGTAAGGCGGCGACTCCTCCACGCCGGACGTTATCGTTCCGCCACCACCTCCGCCTCCATCTGGGAGCGCGCAAGGCGAACAGCCGGCAGTCCTGCCGGTGCCGCCGACCGAAGATGAGGCCGTGGCGAGGCTACTTCTTCAAGTCGGCTCGCCAACGCGCCGCCGTCTTGAGAAGGCGACTTCGGCGCCATGCCCCCTGGAGACCGGCACCGCCAGCTCGGTGATCCCAGACGCCGAAGCGACGAGCGCCGCGCCCATTGGGTGGGTGCGAGGAGGTGGCACGGGGCCGCTGAACCAGGCGCTTCTGGACGTCCAGACGAAGCTGCGAGCTGAGGGCGACGCGATCCAGAATTGCACCAAGGCGTACCTGGCGTCGCGAGCAGCCGTCCGGGTATGCTTCTCTTTGGTCCTCTTTTTTCCCTTGTTTTTGTAACTCTCTGTGGGGGCGCGCCAGCGCACCCACCGGGTGTAGTCCCCGAGTTTCAGGTCGGCTGCTGAGCAGGCGGCCCGGAACTCCAATTAGTGAGTTCTTGGGTACTAAATTTTGTCTGAAATACTAGTTGCAGGACTACCACAACCTCCGTGTCACCTCCTTCAACCGCAACGTTGAAGAGCTGGGCAAGCGGACTGCCAACTTATCAGAGAGCCAGAGTAAGTTCTTTTTCTTCTTTGCGGGGGCGCACTGCGCACCCACGGGCTGTAGTCCTCGAGATTCGGGCCGACTGCTGAGCAGTCGGGCCGGATCTCCCCGGCGACCTTCTTTACTGATGACTTAATACCTTCTTTCTTCCTTCTCTTCAGAAGCCAATGCTGTTCTTCAACAGCAGCTGAGCGAAGCCAACTCCGCGTTGCGCGCCAAGGGGGAGGAGTGCAGCAAGCTCGCCACAGAGCGCGATCTGCTGGACACTCAATTGGCAGAGCAGAAGGAGCTACTTTCGAAGACGCAGAAGGAGGCAGAAGAGGCGGAAACCGCCCTCCTGGCTGAGTTCGCGAGCGAGCGCTCCTCCTGGACTGACAGAGAGGCGATGCTGGCCTCCGGATTCCATGAGATTGAAGACATCGTTGATGGTGAGCTTCTTTACTCTCTTTCTTCTAGCTTCCAATTATAAATCATGCCGACTCCCGGTTTTTTACCTGTTTCTTCGTTTCTTTCGTCTTGGCAGACTTCTTCCCTGGGCACTCGCAAGCCGCCATCCAAGCCATCGAGGCTGACCGCGAAGGTCGGAGGGCGGAAGGTGCAGAGATTGTCGCCGACGCCCCCCCCGAAATCCTTGATGAGCATATCCTGGGCATTGAGGCTCGCCTTCGGCCGACTCACCGGATGCTGCGCCGGCTTCAACATGTCGGCGCTCAGGCGTATGCCGCCCTGTGGCCGGACATGCAGGCTCCGCACACCCCTAGCCTGACTGCCGACTGGCTTGAGGTCGCGGCTGGTCGTCTTGAGGCCTGGAAGGGTTCCTCGGCCCGAGCTGGAGCGCGTCGGGACTTGGAGTTCGTCAAGGCATGGTATCCGGGGCGGGATCTAGACCGGCTGGCCACACTCCGGTCAGAGGCCCAGCCGGAGCTGGCAGCCGCGGAAGACGCCCTCGTCAAGTGTGCCGCAGCGATCGCCGAGTACACCGATACCAGTGTCTTCGTCCCCGAGCGGTCTGAAGACGGCGAGGAGGTACCGCCGGAGTGGTTTGGGATGAACCCAGACTACGGCGAGGACTCGGCGGAGGTGATCGGCTCCAGCGTCGAGGAGGAAGGCGAGGCGGAGGACGGAGGCGAGACGGAAGCACCAGAAGACGGAGGGGACGGCCAGCCTCAGCTCGACCGCGCCTCCAGCAACGAGCCGCGTGTGACCGAGCCGACTACCACCGGAGGCGATCAAGCCGAGACTGCCCAGCCGGCCGCCCCAACGCCTGACACTGCCGCCTCCTCTGACCCTCCGAATCCGTCTGCTGCATCTTAGGTTGTCGCCTTATCTTTATTTTATCTGCTTTAGTAATCTTGAAGGACTTGTTAATTCGCACAATTCCACCCGCGGGGTGTATTTTGAACTTCTGCTCGAAGATTCGACCAAGGGCCTATGCTATGTAAATATTTATCCGAGTTCTATCTTTTCTTGCTCATTGCTCTTTTGGCTTTTTTCCTTTGCCTCTTTCCCTTAGTTGCCTGTCTTGCCGGTCCGACAGCCGCTCTGCGGACTGCCGTTGGGTCAAATGTTTGGCTACTTTTGGGAAGGCAAGTACTTAGCCATTTTAGAGTTTTTTAGCAATTTGAACAGAAAGCGATGAGCCGACTGCTTAATAGTCGGTTAGTAAAAGGAAGGCTGGAAGCCGTCTTAAGCTATGTTTTATGCTTTAGTCCTTAGCCATTTTTCATGCGAACGCCCATTCTACGTTACCCCTGCCCGCCGTACAGTCGCTCTGCGAACTGCGGCTTCTGACAAGAGACGGCTTAGGCGTCACACACTACTTGTCCGGCTGCAGGAAGCATTTCATAGTGCAAGGTGGCAAGTCCCCGGGCCGACCTGTCGAGCCCGGTGCCAAGCGGCATAACAAAGAGTCACACACTCGTAGGCATAACTTTTATCATATAGACAAAAGAGGTCAGTTCCCGAGCTCGTCTTGGGGGCCCGAAGTCTTGGTACTTTAATACAAAAGGTAGCGTGGTACATACTGCATTAACTGTAAAATCTTCGGAGGAGATTTGCATTCCATGGTCGCTCTGTCTCTTTGCCGGAGTCGTCCCTCTTGCGTGCTCGGGGCTGCTGAGCGTCAATCAGGTAGTAGGAGTCGTTGCCCAGCACTTTGCTGATGATGAAAGGGCCTTCCCAAGGTGCCGACAGCTTGTGCTGGCCTGCTGTTCGCTGGATCAGTCGGAGCACAAGGTCGCCCTCTTGGAAAGATCTCGGTTTGACCTTCCTGTTGTAGTATCAGCGCAGGCTCTACTGGTAGATGCTGGATCGGCTGAATGCCAACTGCCGGCCCTCTTCCAGCAGATCAACGCCGTCTTGACATGCTTCTTCTGCTTCCTCCTCGGTGTACATGGTGACTCGCGGGGAGTCAAACTCTCTGTCCGTTGGGATGACGGCTTCGGCACCATAGACGAGGAAGATAGGCGTGAAGCCGGTTGACTTGTTTGGAGTCATGCACAGACTCCAGAGGACGGCTGGCAACTCATCGAGCCAGCAGCCAGCCGAGCGCTTCAGAGGCTCGACCAGTCGGGGCTTGATGCCGGACAAGATGAGGCCGTTTGCTCGCTCCACCTGGCCGTTTGACTCTGGATGGGCGACGGACGCTAGGTCCAGTCGGATGCCCTGTGTTGCGCAAAAACCGGCCAAGGCGCCTTTGGCAAAATTTGTGCCGTTGTCGGTGATGATGCTGTGTGGTATGCCGTACCGAATTGTGATATTGGAGATGAAAGTCACGGCAGTCGGACCGTTCAGTTTCTTTGATTGGCTTTGCTTCTATCCACTTGGTGAACTTGTCCACTGCGACAAGTAAGTGAGTTAAGCCACCTCGTGCCATCTTGAATGGTCCCACCATGTCTAGGCCCCAAACTGCGAAAGGCTAGGCAATGGGGATGGTCTTGAGTGCAGAAGCCGACTGGTGTGGCTTGGAGCTGAACTTCTGGCACCCTTTGCATTTTTGGACCAATTCCTTGGCCTCTTCTAAGGCAGTCGGCCAGAAGAAACCATGTCGAAAGGCTTTGGCAACGAGTGCTCTTGAAGCCGCATGGTGGCCGCACTCGCCTTGATGGATGTCTTTGAGAATTGCTTGGCGTTGCTCTGGCTCTACACAGCGCTGGTAGACACCAGTGACGCTGCGCCTGACCAGCTCTCTGTTGACTATGGTGTAGGCTACCACTCGGCGTTGTACTTGCCGAGCTGAGGTTTCATCAGTCGGCAGCACTTTGCTCACCAGGAATTTGAGGATGGGCTGGGCCCATGAGGGTGCTGCTATTTCTTCGACTGCCAGAATTGCGACTTGGACGAGGGCGGCTGGGCCGGGAGGCGGCTGGTTGGAGTCAACCACCACTTGCTGGGTTAATGAAGTCCCCAGGCCGACTGGTGCGGCTCTTGGGCCGAGTTCTGGAGTCTTCGAGCCCTCCGCCGCAGTCCCCGGGCCAGGTACTGCAGTCCCTGGGCCGTCTTCGATTGTGGCGCCTTTGGAGCCATCTGCCAAAATCCTCGTACCGTCTGCTAGGGCTCTGGAGTCGGATCCGACTTCTTCGGGAGGAGCCGGCATGAAGATGGAGTCTAATTCTGATGAAGGCTTGACAGGCGGCTTGAGGAGGCGCTGAAGGGCGACGCCGGATGGTATCGCTTGGCGGGTAGAGCCGATTCGTGCCAAGGCGTCTGCTTGGTCGTTGTTGTTTCTTGGCACATGGAGGAACTCGCACCCCTCAAAATATCGACTGAGTTGCTGCACGAGGAAACGGTAACTCGCCATGTTTGCATCTTTGGCGTCCCAGTCGCCAGATGACTGTTGGACCACTAAGTCCGAGTCGCCAAAACACAGGATCCAGCGAATGCCAAGTTCTTTGGCAAGCCAGAGCCCGTGAATGAGCGCCTCGTACTCGGTGACGTTGTTGGAGGCGGCGAAATGGATTTGCAGTGCATATTTGAGCTTGTCGCCTTTAGGGGAAGTGAGGACGACGCCGGCCCCCAAGCCGGTGCGCATCTTGGAGCCGTCGAAATGCATCCGCCAATGGGTGGAGTCGGGCGTTGGAGGTAGGTACTGGGTTTCAGCCCAGTCGACGAGAAAGTTGGCCAGTGCTTGTGACTTGATGGTGGTGCGGGGCTGGTAGTGGATGGTGTAGGGAGCCAGCTCTATGGCCCACTTGGCCACTCGGCCAGAAGCATCTCGGCTTCCGATGATCTCGGCAAGTGGGGCCGTGCAGACCACAATGATTGGATACTCTTGAAAGTAAGGCTTCAGTTTCTTGGCGGTGAAGTGCACGCCATAGCACATCTTCTGGTAGTGGGGATAGTTCTGCTTGGAGGCCGACAGTACTTCGCTCAGGTAATATACCGGTCTCTGGACAGGTAATGCCTTGCCTTCCTCCTTGCGTTCCACTATAATGACTGTGCTGACTACCCGGCTGGTGGCGGCGATGTAGAGGAGCATAGGTTCCTTAGGAGTCGGAGCCGCCAGAACGGGTGGAGTAGTCAGCATCTTCTTCAACTGGAGAAAAGCTTCGTCCGCCTTGTTGTTCCACTCGAAAAAAGTGGTCTTCTTCATGAGCTGGTAAAAGGACGCCAAGCAGCCGGTGAACTTTTGCACGTCCAGCAGTCGGCTGGGCACCTCCATCCTCTCAATGGCCTTGATCTTCACGGGGTTGCACTCTATGCCGCGTTCAGAGACCAGGAAGCCAAGGAGTTGGCCGGCTAGTACTCTGAAGACGCACTTCTCAGGGTTGAGCTTGATCTGGAATCGCCGCATGTTCTCAAAGGTCTCCTTGAGGTCTTCCAGCAGCGTTCCGCGCTTTTCCGTCTTCACCACCACATCATCCACGTAGACGTGGGCGTTTCTCCCGAGTTGCTTGAGGAGGAACTTCTGCATGCAACGCTGAAAGGTGGCGCCGACATTCCTCAAGCCAAACGTCATGGTGAGGTAGCAGAAGGCTCCAAATGGCGTGATGAAGGCGGTCTTTAGTCTGTCAGCCGGGTTCAGCTTGATCTGGTGATATCCTGAATATGCATCCAAAAAGCTCAATAGCTCGCATCCGGCTGTGGAGTCTATCACCTGATCAATTCTTGGCAAAGCAAACGGGTCCTTGGGGCAGGCCTTGTTGAGGCTCGTGTAGTCAATACACATTCGCCACTTCTTTTTATTCTTCAGTACCAGGACCGGATTGGCTAGACACTCTGGAAAGAATACTTCCATAATGAAGCCGGCCACTAGGAGCCGGGCTATTTCTTCTCCGACAACTCTTCTCTTCTCTTGTGATAGGCGGCGCAGGGGCTGCCTGACCGGCTTTGCATCAGATCGGACATGAAGCTTGTGGTCGGCGAATTCCATCGGTACACTTGGCATGTCTTTGGGGGACCATGCGAAGATGTCTTGATTCTCACGGAGGAAATCGACGAGATCGCCTTCCTGTTTGTTGTCGAGGTTTGCGCCTACGACAGCGTACCTCTCTGGATGCTCCGGATGCAAGGGTATCTTCTTTGTCTCCTTGGCCGGCTTGAACGAACCCTCAGCTTCCGACTCCTTTGGGTTGGGCGACACCTCTGGCTGCTTGCCGGCCATCGCCACAACCCGTTCCAGGAGCCGCTTCTCGGCTGTGATTACCAGGGACTCGGCTAGCCGACTGCTCTCAGTCGCACAGGCAGACGACTTCCGGTAGTCGCCGGCTACAGTTAGAATTCCCCTGGAGCTGGGCATCTTCATTTTGAGGTAGGCGTAGTGGGGGACCGCCATGAACTTGGCCAAGGCGGGTCGGCCCAGTAGTGCATGGTATGGGCTCTCAAGGTCCACCACCTCAAACCAAACTGACTCTCGGCGGAAGTGATCTTTGTCTCCGAAGAGGACATCCATCAGGATCTTGCCGATTGGTGAGTAGAAAGCCCAGGAACAATGCCGTGGAACACAGTCCGGCTGTTCTGAAGCTGTCTTTGCTTGATTCCTAATTTCTCCATGGCGTCCTTGTACAGGATGTTAATGCTGCTGCCTCCGTCTATCAGGCCCCGTGAGAAACGAGCAGCTCGTCTATCTATGGCAAAGGTGGCATCCAAGACCAAGGCATAAGAGCCCGAACTCGGCATCACTTCTGGATTATCAGCCCTGCTCTAGCTGATAGGCTTTTCAGACCAGTGCATGAACTCTGGCGTATCTGATGCTACTGCATTCACCTCTTGTCGCTGCAGCCGCCTGCTGCGTCGATCATCAGCCATACTGGTAAACACCACGTAGGCTCCATGTTCTTCGGGGTATTCGTCTTGTACTGCGTCGACTGGCCTGACAGCCAGCTGCTGGGGCGGAGGCGGAGGCGGCTGCCCAGCAGGCGGGGGAGGTAGGAGGCCATCTCCCTTGGCGATCCTGGTGAGCCAGTGCCACTTCCGGGTGGTGTGATTTGACGGCTTCACGCCGTTATGGAACTTGCAAGGTCCATCCAGAGTCTGCTCGTAGGAGAAAGCCGGCAACCAGTTGGGCTTGCCGCCTTTCTGTCGCTTGGGCAGAGGCTGCCCATCCGGCTGCTGGTCCTCAACTCTCGCGACCTGCCGGCTGTTGGAAGCCGGCTGCAGGGCCTTGCGCTTGTGGTCATTCTGCTATTGCCTCCGACTGGCGTCTCCTGCCGGAGTTTTTGGATCCTGAGGGGCCACTTTGCCAGTTGCGCTAACTTGAATCTTCGCCTTCATGGAGGAGTCGGCCGTGGCATACTTGTCCGCTACGATCAATAGCTCGTCGAGGGTTTCTGGCTCATCGCAGAGGAGCTTGTGCTTGAGGAGGGTGCCTTCTCTGCACCCGGCGGTGAAGTACTCGATAGCCTGCACCTCGTGCACGCCCTCGCAGGAGTTCCGAAACTCGGCCCAATGCGTGAGGTAGTCGCGAGTCGAATCGTCGGGACCTTGCACGCACAAGGAGAGCTGAAGAGGCTTGGGAGGATGCTTGTACATGCTGGTGAAGTTGCGGATGAATGCTTCAGTGAAATCGACCCAGCTGTTGATGCTGCGGGGCTTCAGGCTGTTCAGCCATGTCCGGGCCGTGCCCTGGAGCATGAGCGGAACGTACTTTACGGCGACACGCTTGTTGCCGTTCGCTATGTTGACAGCCGTGGAGTAGTCGACTAGCCAGTCTTCCAGCTTCACGGAGCTTGTGTACTTGGGCGTGTCTCTTGGGAGCGTGAACCCTTTGGGAAAGGGCTCGTCTCGGATGCGGGGCCCGAAACAAGGCGGACCCAACTCGTCTTCTTCTTCCAGCGCCAGGGATCGGTGAAGCCGGTCGATCCGGTGGCGGGCATCATTTTCCCCGACTCCCTCTCGGCGGCCAAGGAGGTCGCCAAGAGTCGGATGATCAACAGGCGGCGGGGAGACTCGCCTTCCCCTGCGAGGAGGAGGAGGCGGACAGTCGTCCCGTCATTCCACTGCTCTCGGGCGGCCGTCTCGGTCGCGCTCTATGGTGATGTGAGTCCGACTGTGGCTGACAGTCGGATCCTGGTCTTTTCTTCCTCAGGCGCCGCCAGTCGGCGTTCGAGACGTCACGCCTTGGTCTTGGCGAAGGTCATCGTTTTGCTGCTGCGGCGCCTCTGAGCGGCAGTCGGCCTTGTTCTGCGCGGCAGCCACGTCGAGGAGCCGCTGGACTCGCTCCACCATCAGGCGATGCTCTTCACCCTCGAAATTGTCCATCTCGTCCGCCGCCGCCTGGGCAGCTCGAATGTTCTCCGCAGGTGTAGCATACACAGGGCGTCTTGCCCCGAACAGGGTTGCGATGGCTACGCCGCACTGCTGGACCGTGCCAAGGCGGCTGGGCCCAGCTGGGGCTGGCGAGCCGCCAACAGCGTGATCCATCTCTCGCTGGTAGGCTTCTAACAAGCGTCTCATGCTAGCCAGCTTCTTCGCACCTTCGACCAGCTGAAGGAGGCGCGCCTCCAACGTCTCTGCGTCAGCGTCTTCCGGAATGGGCGCAGTTAGGTTTTGCAGCGCCGCGCCAAGCGGGTCATGCGCTCCTCCGCCAGAGGGCTCGTCATGACTGATGACGAGCACCTCGGTGACGGTGCTTCCGTCGCTCTCCGTACGAGGGAGGGGCTCGTCGTAGACCACCACATTAGTGGGCAACGCGTCGAGCGACGTTGTGTTGGAGTCGACCAGCATCGGGTCGGTGGAGCCTACAGACTCCAAGTCCACGGCAGGCTCATCGGCGACATGGAGTTGATCGAGGAGGCCCGCGAGGAGGCTCTCGGGGCCGCCCGTGCCTGCGTCGGATGCAGGTTCGTCGGTGATGCGAACCTCGCCAACAAGTTCGGCGAGGCGGCTAGCAGCGCAGGCGATCTCAACGCCGTCCAGCGCATCGAAGCAAACTCTGTCTGGCGTGCCTGGCTGGCTGCGCTCGCCAGGGAGGAAAAGGGTTCCCGTCCAGAACAGGTCTCCGGACGATGGTGCACCAGGCCCCACGGTGGGCGCCAAATGTCGGGGGTTGGGTGCGACATATGCCAAAGGATGGCTTATCATGGTGGGGGCGAGTAGAACGTCGCCGGTGCCTAGAAACGAGATGATGCGTAGACATGTACGCCGATGAATCTTAGCCAGCTTCAGGGCTCTCCAGGGAGATAATACCCCTACTGCTACTCTGCGGGGTCTCCGCATGATCACTATGGCAAGATGTTTACACAATTTCTCCTTGAGCTGTTTTCTGGAGGTAGGAGAGGGCAAGGCTAGCTCTCTCCCTCCTATATGATCTGGTCTAGGGCTAATGGATTCCAACCCTTTGCATGGGTGCCCTAGGGGGTTTATATAGGCCTACCCCCCAGGGGTACAATGGTAATCTGACTGGACGCGGGCCCAGCCGTCAGTGTCTCCGACCTCCGTCTTCTCCGCCGACTGCTAGGACCCGCCGACTGGTGGGCCCCGCCGACTGGCTAGGTACGGAGCCGACAGGCCGCGTCCACCGCGGGCGGGTCTTGCCGGCTGCTGATTACTATAGCCGTGCTTCTGATGACGCGGGCTTGGTCATGGAGTCGTGGCAACAGCCCCGCCGCCTGGTGGATGATCACTATTGCCACTCTCCGTCACATCTGATTAATGGCGCGTGGGCCCGGGGGAGGATCTGGCCGACTCCCAACGGGTCCGACTGGGGGTGCACTTGCCGTCTCCTGGGGTCCCACTGGCTGGTGGAACCCGCTGCCCTATGGTCGTATAGACAAGCCGTCGTGGGCACATGATTCGGTTCATTGGTGCTGATGTCAGGGCCGGCACGGCAACAGTGCCACGCCGCACGGAGATCTTCCCGGGTACGGCGTGCAGTAGCCATGCCAGCCCTTGGTAAGGGGTGGGAGTGGGCTTGACTGTAGCCACTTCCCGTCCCGTCCCTCTTGATGAGGGCATGTGGTTTGTTAGAGTCGTGGGCCGACTCCCCAAAGCCAGCTTCCCTGGAAGTTGCCAGTCAGGAGTCGGCTTATCCTGAAGTCGTCAATGGGACTCGGCCGCGAGTGGGCAATCGGCTGTCTTGCCGCCGACTTCTCAGAAGGTGGCTCTTCGTCCTGGGGTCTTGAGGGGCGCAGCCTGCCCCGATGTCTTGAAAGGTTCTGGGGCTCGGGTTAGCCTACCCGTGGCCCATTACTCCGACATTGGTGACCCCAGGAGGAAACAGTGCTAAGCGCGTGGACCTATGTAGAATGAGTATCAACCAATGGCTAATGGAGTTTAATTGTTAAACAATAGCAATTTTGTCTCATGCAAGAGCCTGGCTAGTACTCCAAGGAACCGCACCATGCGAGCGTTCGCAACTACCACATTCGGGTTGCACTTGGCTCTTTGCCTCTTCGAGAAGACAAACAATGATGTTACTCCTACTTCTACAATATCGAATCCACTGCTGCATGTCCGTCCACCTCGTGCGGGAGGGATAGCGTGTAGCGAAAGCTTCTACTTACTGCTCCTGCCTTTGCGTCTATGACAGGTGGGCCCAACAGGTGGTTGGCCCTCCTGTCATGCAGCCAAAGGTAGGTGCAGTTAGGGCACCGGAGCTCAGTCCGCGAGGGAGAGGGCGTTGTAGTAATCAAATTTCTCGGTCTTGTACGAGTTGACGCGACACATCAAAGCACTACACTAGATATAAGTCTTTTTACACATTTCAAATGGGCTACTTCGTATGTAGGAGTAGACATATTCTGCTTTGCATGTAGTCACTTGTTGCAATCTCTAAAAAGACTTATATTTGGAAATGGAGGGAGTACAACGCATGCATGCATGCCGTGACTTTCCTTTTGATACTTGCATGTGTTGATTTGATGAACCTTGCCAAATTTTGACTATAAATTTAACTAACCAAATTTTCATGCATGTCACAAAAAATTACGGGGCTGTTTGGATTGTGACTATGTTTGTCTTATGTTGCCACATTATTTTCCCACACTTGCCACACTTGCCTAACCTGAGTTGCTCAAATTGTTAGACACACTTTGGCTTGCCTAAGGGAATCTTGCCACAATTTTTGTGTCTATGACAAGTGGGGTTCACTGCTAATAAAAAAATTCTTGTCTTAGGTGTGGCTAATAAAAAAGACTTATATTTAGGAACGGAGGGAGTAGAAAATATAAATAATAATGCATGTTGGGGAACCCACGTTTCCGCTAATTTTAGCTGTGGGCTTGTTCACAATTTTTACGAGGGGTGGTTGTTCATTTAATGGAGGGACTTGTAGTACCAGACTTGAACAATACAAAGTGGGACCTGGCACACCGTAACACCACTTGGAACAAGCAGGTAGCTATCTCAAAAAACAATCAACAACTAAAAAACCGCGACCTGGTATGTAGTAGTACACAATTTTAAACGATTGTTTTGATGGAGTGAAAAAGGAAAACTACCCCCACTATGTATATATAGGCCGGAGTCTCCACGCTTGCTTGCTAGGGTTGCTCTATTCACACACTCTCATCCTCTCCATATCTAAACAAGATAGGGGTAGTAATACTGTCTTTCTCCCTTCAAAAAACACTGGCTTTCTATCCTCACCGCTGGTTACAGATCCGGACGTATCCCCCTCCGTCGGTGAAGGGGAGGAGGGGCAGCGTTTAGGCCATCGTCGACAGCGAGGGAGGAGACCCACTGCCGGCCGCACCGTTATCTCGGGCCGAGCGCTGGCGCGGGAGGTCCTCCGATCCCTTCGCCGTTGCCTGTGGGCGGATCTGGCCTCCCTCCGCCCACCTATCCACATCCCGACGACCTTCAGGTATATCTTCGTTCAAAACCGCCTTAGCTCTACTTCCCTAGCTCGCTACGTTGCTACATGTGCATCATTTTCTACCTCTCAGCCCCTCTTGATTGGATGGTCCAATGTCATATATTTTTTCTTCTTCTATTGTTAGAGGTAAAGCTACTTCATGGAGTCGAATCTTGTACTCCCTCCGTCCGAAAATACTTGTCATTGAAATGGATGTATCTATATGTATTTTAGTTCTAGACACATCCATTTTGATGACAAGTAATTCCGGACGGATGGAGTACTTGGTTCAAACAAGAAATAAAGTGGGGGTGGGGTAATTTAGTATGTACATCAGACTTGGTACAAACAGGAAGGAAAGGGGGTGAAAGTAGTACAGACTGGTCA
>NC_057809.1:412156527-412158754 GCF_018294505.1 Triticum aestivum | reverse complement strand
GACCTCTGCCGCGGCCGCCCCTCGCCGGCGACCGCCGCCCGGCGACGCCCGCCATCCCGCCGTCCTCCGCCGCATCTGCCGCGTCCCGGATCCGGCAAGTCCCCCCTCGCGCCGGCGAACTTCTTCAACTCCGGCGGCTCCGCACAGTGCTTTTGGCGAACCTCGGCTTCCGTGCCACCCCGTTTCAGATCCAGATCCGTAAGGGTTGACTTTTATCCCCGAAACCCTAACTTTTTAGCAAATTTCCGCATGCCATAACTCTGCATCCGTAGCTCCGATTCGTGTGTGTAGCATATCAAAATGTTCATCTCAACGAGTACATCATTTCATCTCATTGCATCATTTTCTTTTGATCTCATCTTGATGCCCGAAATGCTGTTAGAAGAGGGCTATGTGAGGAAAGTTGCAGATCTGTTTCAGCAAATGGCCTTTTGTCATTTTTGCCATGATTAATGTGTGCATGATATGATCCTGAGCTCTACATGTATTTTGAAGAATGCCATGCCATCTTTACAAGGATGTATGCCATGTATTTTTGTGGTCTTTGTGGTGACTAGCACAAGCATGCAAATAGCCTACTCGTTGATGCTGATTTCAGGGACTTTGAATTTCACTAAGTCCTTGTCCTGATATTGTGTTTATGCCGTATGTTCATGTTGTTTCCTAGTGATCCGTGCCTCTTTTGAGGATGATCAGTAAGGGTGATTTGTTAATATTGTTGTGCTTTATCCATCCATGTCTTTGTTTGCATTTATGGAGCACCCTAGCGTGAGTCAATCGAGCGCTACTTTTGCTATAAAATGTTCCTAGCAGATTGTTGACATGTTTAGCGATTTTGCCGAGAATGTTGCTATTGATTCGCGCATGCTATGTTGTTGTTCTTGCCATGTCTAGCTTCTATGCCATGTATTCTTCATGGGTGTATGCTTAGTTTGTCATGCCATGCTCTGTAGTGAGTGCATCAAGCTCGTAAACATGCCTACCTGTTAACTGTTTTGCATGCTACAGTTTTTCACCAAGTCTGAATCTGTTTGTGTTTTTGCTATGTTCACATGCTTGCAATTGTATTTTCTGATCCTTTTTGGCTCAAGGTCACTAAGGGACTTTTGTTATATGCTTAGAGTAGCTTCATGCCATGCCTTTCTTTGCATGATATGTTCCTGTAGCAGGTAGTTTTCATGCCCTAAAGATTGCTTCCTGATGATAAATTCCAGACTTGTGTTAATTTCACAAAGTTTGAAACCTGTCATCATTTGCACTTTTGCCATGCTTGTTTGAACCTGTTAATGGATGAATTAGCCGTAGCTCAGTGTTCATCTTTTGTCAAGCATCATGAGTGGATCCCTGCCATATATTGTGTTGTCATGTTTGAGTGTTGTAGCATATTTATCTTGATGCATTTAGATGGCTACTTGCTGATTATCGCAGACCGGTGCCATATTTGTTTTGCTTGCCATTTCCAAACCGTGCATCCGATTCCGGTGATCTTTATATCGATTTCAACCGAAATCATCTCCCCTTTCTAGTGGCACTCTTGGTTTTCCAAGTTGAGGCCAGGTTCAAGAATTCCTTTCCAAATCTTTCATATGCATCACATATCGCATCCCGCATATCATACCATGTTTGCATCATGTTGTTTGAGCATTGCACGTGGTTGATTGTGCTCCTTTTGCTTGTTGTTCTTGTTTGGGTAGAGCCGGGAGACGAGTTCGTGAATGAGGACCCCGTTGAGTTCGCTTACGAGGATCAAGGCAACTCTGAGTAATTTGCAGGCAAGATGACCATACCCTCAAAATCACTTCTATCTTTGCTTGCTAGATGCTCGCTCTTTTGCTATGCCTATGATACGATACCTACCACTTGCTTATAATGCCTCCCATATTGCCATGTCAAACCTCTAACCCACCATGTCCTAGCAAACCATTGTTTGGCTATGTTACCGCTTTGCTCAGCCCCTCTTATAGCGTTGCTAGTTGCAGGTGAAGATTGGAGATCGTTCCTTGTCGGAACATGTTTATTGTTGGGATATCACAATATTATCTTGTTTATCTTAATGCACCTATATACTTGGTAAAGGGTGGAAGGCTCGGCCTTATGCCTAGTGTTTTGTTCCACTCTTGTCGCCCTAGTTTCCGTCATATCGGTGTTATGTTCCCGGATTTTGCGTTCCTTACACGGTTGGGTTATAATGGGAACCCCTTGACAGTTCGCCTTGAATAAAACTCCT